>NW_028274877.1:900000-998586 GCF_037043125.1 Eumetopias jubatus
TTATGCAAGTTAGTGATTGCTAGATTGTGCTTGATCTTGCAGGTAGGTGTGTGTTTATAATGAGGGGCCGTAGAGGGAAATGGAACCTGCCAGCTCCTTTGTTCCTGGACAAGTCCCTTAGCAAACTCTGAGTTCAGGAACTATGTCTCCCTTGTTTAATCCTCAAGCACGTTTCAACCTGCTTCACCCAAACTTCTCCAGACTGTTTGCTGTGCTTTCTCTTTAAGGACAGATCTCAGCTTCCGATCACCTTCTGTGCTCTCTCAGAGCTGAGACAGCTGATTTTTAAAAGTTCCAAGCTTTAAGTCTGCTGGTTGTATACGCTCACAAATGTCATCCCTTCTGATTTTCAAAGCCATAAGCTATGAGGATGTCTCTACGCTTTAGAGGCTCCCCGGTGTAGTAGTTTGTTTCTGGCCCCTCTGTGACTGTGGTTCCCTCCCTCTGCTGGTCAGAAATACGGGGTTTAGATTCCTACAGAGTCCTTGTCCTTCCTACCATCTTTGATGTGATTTCCTCTCTCCATTTAGTTGTAGAGTTTTGTTGGGAAATCTGAAGGTCCATTTCTGGGTGACTCTGGTGTGTGATCTAGTTGTATCTGTGGGATGAGGTGAGTTTAGGGTCCTTCTACTCTGCCATCTTCCCCACAATTCAGTTTATTTTGTCTCATAAAAATATTACGACTCCAACTTTCTTTTCACTTCCATTTGCAACATAAATGGTTTTGTTTCCCATTACTTCGAATCTGCTTTTATTTTTAGGTCTGAAGTGATTCTCTGGTAGGCAGCATAGAGATGGGTCTTGCTTCCTCTTTACAGTCTATGTTTTCTGATTGGGATATTTAGTCCTTTTTTGTTAAAGCAATCATTGATAAAGTATTTGTATCTCTGTAGTTTACTTCACAAGGAAAAGTGTGAAAGGCTTCGCTCTGAGAAGGAGGTCTGTGTGGACGCCTCTTTCAACTCACGGCTTGTTTCTGGCTGACGGAAGGCTTCTCAAGGGTGTGTACGGAAGCCTACGGAAAAAGCGCCTACACTTCACTCTCCGGGGGGAATAAAAGCAAGAACCCAAAAGCATTAGTGAGAAACCGTCACTCAACGAACACCTTCTTTCCTGACGAGACAGAAACATGTTCAACTCTGTGTGTGTGTGTGTGTGTGTGCGCGCGCGCGCGTGAGGGAATAAGGAATGTGCCATGCACTCACCTGGGAAAAGCAAGTCTGCGTATACGGCAACTCTCCACTAACATATTCAGGTATCCTTGAGAGAGAAGCATTTCCAAAAGTGGGTGTGGAAGCATCATGAATGTGCCGTACGCTTTACTACCGTTCAACACCCAAACTCAACACCCAAAAAACAAATAAGCGAGTCAAGAAATGGGCAGAAGATATGAACAGATATTTCTCCAAAGAAGACACACAAATGGCCAACAGACATATGACAAACTGCTCAACATCACTTGGCATGGGGAAAAAGAAATCCAAATGACAATGAGATACCACTTCACACCAGTCAGAATTGCAAAAATTAACAAGCGGAGAAATAACAAATGTTGGTGAGGAGAAAGGGGAACTCTCTTACACTTCTAAGTGGGAATGAAAACTGGTACAGCCACTTTGGAAAACAATATGGAGGTTCCTCAAGAACTTAAAACAGAGCTCCCTTACAACCCAGCAATTTTATTTACCCCAAAGCTACCAATGTAGTGATCTGAAGGGGCAACTGCACCCCGAATGTTTATAGCAACATTGTCCACAATAGCCAAACCGTGGAAGGAACCAAGACATCCATCGACAGATAAATGGATAAAGAAAACATGGTATATACATATACAATGGAATATGACTCAGCCATCAGAAAGGATCAATATTGAGCATATCGATGTGGATGGCACTGGAGGGTATTATGCTGAGCAAAATAAGTCAGTCAGAGAAAAACAATTATTATATGGTTTTACTCATATGTGGAATAGAAGGAACAGCACAGAGGATCATAGGGGAAGGGAGGGAAAATGAATGCGAAGAAACCAGAGAGGAAGAAAATCCATGACAGGTTCCTAACTATTGGAAACCAACTGAGGGTTGCTGGAGGAAAGGTGGCTGGGGAGATGGGGTAACTGTGTGATGGGCATTAAGGAATGCCTGTGATGTGATGAACACTGGGTGTTATACACAACTGATGAATTGTGGAACGCTACATTTGAAACTACTGGTGTACTCTATGTTGGCTAATTCAATTTCAATTTTAAAAAAGTCTATTTGGTCTGATATAAGGATTGCTACTCTGACTTCTTTTGACATCCACTTGCATGATTAATGTTTCTCCATCTCTTAATTTCCATCTGCAGGTGTCTTTAGGTGTGAAATCTTTTATATATATAGACAAACTCTGTCATGCTCTTTTGCTTGGAGCATTTAGTCCATTTACATTCAAACTGATTATCATTAGACATGTATTTATTGATGTTTTGTTACTTGTTTCATAGTTTTTTGTGTAGTTTTTCTCTGATCCTTTCTTCTCTTGCTCTCTCTCTCATGGTTTGCTCGTTTTCTTTAATGATATTCTTGGATTTCTTTCCCTTTATCTTTTGCATGTGTATTAGTGCTTTGGGTTTGTGGTGACCCCCTGGATTATATATAGCCTTTTCGGTCTATATTAAGTTGAATGCTGTTTAAGTTCAAACCCACTGTTGACTCCTCCTCATGTGTTAGGGTATATGTTTTCATATTTTACATACTTTTATTTTGTGAATCCCTTAACTGATTTTTACAGAAATACTTATTTTTACTGCTTCCTTGATTCATTATTGTCATACTCTCACTTACGGTTTTTTTCCACTCATAGTGTCCCCTTCAATATTTTTTGTAGTTAATTTAGTGGTCATGAACTCTTTTAGTTTGTGTGGCTAAGAAACTCTTTTTCTCCCCTTCTTTTCTGAAGGATAGGCTTGCTGGATAAATTATTCCTTGCTGCAGATTTTTCTCATTCAGCACTTTGAATATTTAACGCCACTTTCTTCTGTCCTGCATAGTTTCTGCTGAAAACTCAGCTGATAGCTTTATGGGCTTTCCCTTGCATGTTACCTGTCTTCTTTTATCTTGCTGCTTTAAATGTTTTTTCTTTATCACTACCTTTTCCCATTTGGATTACTATGTGTCTTGATGTGGACCTCCTTCGGTTGACTTTGTGGGAGGGGATCTCTATGCCTTATGGATTTGTATAGGTTTCCTTCACCAGATTAGGTTAAGTTTTCAGCTCTTCTTTGCTCAAATAGATTTTCTGCCCCCTTTTCCCCCTTTTCACCTTCTGGGATCCCTCTAATGTGGGTGTTGTTACACTGGATGGAGTCACTGAATTCCCTAAGTCTCTTCTCATTTTTGCATACATCTTTTTCCTCTCATTTGTTCCGCTTGATTACTTTCCATTACTGTCTTCTAGTTCATTAATTTGTTCCTCTGCTTCGTCCATCCTGCTAATTATTCTATCTAGGATATTCTTAATTTCATTTCTTGTGTTCCACATCTCTGATTATTTCTTTCATATCTCTTTGTTAAGAGTCTCAGTGATGTTCCCCCTTCTGATGTCCTCCCTCTTTTCATTTCCCCAGTGAGTATCTTTATAATTGTTATCTTAAATTTTCTGTCAGGCATGTTCCTTATATCCATTTTGTTTAGGTCTCTTGCTGTGGCTTTGTCCTCTTCTTTCGTTTAGGACATAGTCCTCTGTCTGCTCATTTGGCCTACTTCTCAGAGAATATCTCTCGGTGAGGAAGGTCAGATATATTGCTTGTTCTTGAAAATACGGGGCAGAACATACATTTTTAACTTGGTGATGCTGGTTCTCCTCTGAAGGTAATGCATAGCAACAACAGAGACTGGATCTGGACTGTGTCATTGTGCTCAACTCATGGGGTGTGCTGTTTTAACAAGATGCATGCGTGTTCTGTGGGTGATGGGGAGACATATTGTTGTCAAGGATTGTGTGGGTCTTATCAGGGAGGGTATCCACAGCACTGGGACTGAAGCAGGTGTGGTAGGTGTGGGGATGGGCCATGGTTTATGCAAGTTAGTGATTGCTAGATTCTGCTTGATCTTGCAGGTAGGTGTGTGTTTATAATGAGGGGCCGTAGAGGGAAATGGAACCTGCCAGCTCCTTTGTTCCTGGACAAGTCCCTTAGCAAACTCTGAGTTCAGGAACTATGTCTCCCTTGTTTAATCCTCAAGCACGTTTCAACCTGCTTCACCCAAACTTCTCCAGACTGTTTGCTGTGCTTTCTCTTTAAGGACAGATCTCAGCTTCCGATCACCTTCTGTGCTCTCTCAGAGCTGAGACAGCTGATTTTTAAAAGTTCCAAGCTTTAAGTCTGCTGGTTGTATACGCTCACAAATGTCATCCCTTCTGATTTTCAAAGCCATAAGCTATGAGGATGTCTCTACGCTTTAGAGGCTCCCCGGTGTAGTAGTTTGTTTCTGGCCCCTCTGTGACTGTGGATCCCTCCCTCTGGTGGTCAGAAATACGGGGTTTAGATTCCTACAGAGTCCTTGTCCTTCCTACCATCTTTGATGTGATTTCCTCTCTCCATTTAGTTGTAGAGTTTTGTTGGGAAATCTGAAGGTCCATTTCTGGGTGACTCTGGTGTGAGTGTGATCTAGTTGTATCTGTGGGATGAGGTGAGTTTAGGGTCCTTCTACTCTGCCATCTTCCCCACAATTCAGTTTATTTTGTCTCATAAAAATATTACGACTCCAACTTTCTTTTCACTTCCATTTGCATCATAAATGGTTTTGTTTCCCATTACTTCGAATCTGCTTTTATTTTTAGGTCTGAAGTGATTCTCTGGTAGGCAGCATAGAGATGGGTCTTGCTTCCTCTTTACAGTCTATGTTTTCTGTTTGGGATATTTAGTCCTTTTTTGTTAAAGCAATCATTGATAAAGTATTTGTATCTCTGTAGTTTACTTCACAAGGAAAAGTGTGAAAGGCTTCGCTCTGAGAAGGAGGTCTGCGTGGACGCCTCTTTCAACTCACGGCTTGTTTCTGGCTGACGGAAGGCTTCTCAAGGGTGTGTACGGAAGCCTACGGAAAAAGCGCCTACACTTCACTCTCCGGGGGGAATAAAAGCAAGAACCCAAAAGCATCAGTGAGAAACCGTCACTCAACGAACACCTTCTTTCCTGACGAGACAGAAACATGTTCAACTCTGTGTGTGTGTGTGTGTGTGTGTGTGTGTGCGCGCGCGCGCGTGAGGGAATAAGGAATGTGCCATGCACTCACCTGGGAAAAGCAAGTCTGCGTATACGGCAACTCTCCACTAACATATTCAGGTATCCTTGAGAGAGAAGCATTTCCAAAAGTGGGTGTGGAAGCATCATGAATGTGCCGTACGCTTTACTACCGTTCAACACCCAAACTCAACACCCAAAAAACAAATAAGCGAGTCAAGAAATGGGCAGAAGATATGAACAGATATTTCTCCAAAGAAGACACACAAATGGCCAACAGACATATGACAAACTGCTCAACATCACTTGGCATGGGGAAAAAGAAATCCAAATGACAGTGAGATACCACTTCACACCAGTCAGAATTGCAAAAATTAACAAGCGGAGAAATAACAAATGTTGGTGAGGAGAAAGGGGAACTCTCTTACACTTCTACGTGGGAATGAAAACTGGTACAGCCACTTTGGAAAACAATATGGAGGTTCCTCAAGAACTTAAAACAGAGCTCCCTTACAACCCAGCAATTTTATTTACCCCAAAGCTACCAATGTAGTGATCTGAAGGGGCAACTGCACCCCGAATGTTTATAGCAACATTGTCCACAATAGCCAAACCGTGGAAGGAACCAAGACATCCATCGACAGATAAATGGATAAAGAAAACATGGTATATACATATACAATGGAATATGACTCAGCCATCAGAAAGGATCAATATTGAGCATATCGATGTGGATGGCACTGGAGGGTATTATGCTGAGCAAAATAAGTCAGTCAGAGAAAAACAATTATTATATGGTTTTACTCATATGTGGAATAGAAGGAACAGCACAGAGGATCATAGGGGAAGGGAGGGAAAATGAATGCGAAGAAACCAGAGAGGAAGAAAATCCATGACAGGTTCCTAACTATTGGAAACCAACTGAGGGTTGCTGGAGGAAAGGTGGCTGGGGAGATGGGGTAACTGTGTGATGGGCATTAAGGAATGCCTGTGATGTGATGAACACTGGGTGTTATACACAACTGATGAATTGTGGAACGCTACATTTGAAACTACTGGTGTACTCTATGTTGGCTAATTCAATTTCAATTTTAAAAAACTCTATTTGGTCTGATATAAGGATTGCTACTCTGACTTCTTTTGACATCCACTTGCATGATTAATGTTTCTCCATCTCTTAATTTCCATCTGCAGGTGTCTTTAGGTGTGAAATCTTTTATATATATAGACAAACTCTGTCATGCTCTTTTGCTTGGAGCATTTAGTCCATTTACATTCAAACTGATTATCATTAGACATGTATTTATTGATGTTTTGTTACTTGTTTCATAGTTTTTTGTGTAGTTTTTCTCTGATCCTTTCTTCTCTTGCTCTCTCTCTCATGGTTTGCTCGTTTTCTTTAATGATATTCTTGGATTTCTTTCCCTTTATCTTTTGCATGTGTATTAGTGCTTTGGGTTTGTGGTGACCCCCTGGATTATATATAGCCTTTTCGGTCTATATTAAGTTGAATGCTGTTTAAGTTCAAACCCACTGTTGACTCCTCCTCATGTGTTAGGGTATATGTTTTCATATTTTACATACTTTTATTTTGTGAATCCCTTAACTGATTTTTACAGAAATACTTATTTTTACTGCTTCCTTGATTCATTATTGTCATACTCTCACTTACGGTTTTTTTCCACTCATAGTGTCCCCTTCAATATTTTTTGTAGTTAATTTAGTGGTCATGAACTCTTTTAGTTTGTGTGGCTAAGAAACTCTTTTTCTCCCCTTCTTTTCTGAAGGATAGGCTTGCTGGATAAATTATTCCTTGCTGCAGATTTTTCTCATTCAGCACTTTGAATATTTAACGCCACTTTCTTCTGTCCTGCATAGTTTCTGCTGAAAACTCAGCTGATAGCTTTATGGGCTTTCCCTTGCATGTTACCTGTCTTCTTTTATCTTGCTGCTTTAAATGTTTTTTCTTTATCACTACCTTTTCCCATTTGGATTACTATGTGTCTTGATGTGGACCTCCTTCGGTTGACTTTGTGGGAGGGGATCTCTATGCCTTATGGATTTGTATAGGTTTCCTTCACCAGATTAGGTTAAGTATTCAGCTCTTCTTTGCTCAAATAGATTTTCTGCCCCCTTTTCCCCCTTTTCACCTTCTGGGATCCCTCTAATGTGGGTGTTGTTACACTGGATGGAGTCACTGAATTCCCTAAGTCTCTTCTCATTTTTGCATACTTCTTTTTCCTCTCATTTGTTCCGCTTGATTACTTTCCATTACTGTCTTCTAGATCATTAATTTGTTCCTCTGCTTCGTCCATCCTGCTAATTATTCTATCTAGTATATTCTTCATTTCATTTCTTGTGTTCCACATCTCTGATTATTTCTTTCATATCTCTTTGTTAAGAGTCTCAGTGATGTTCCCCCTTCTGATGTCCTCCCTCTTTTCATTTCCCCAGTGAGTATCTTTATAATTGTTATCTTAAATTTTCTGTCAGGCATGTTCCTTATATCCATTTTGTTTAGGTCTCTTGCTGTGGCTTTGTCCTCTTCTTTCGTTTAGGACATAGTCCTCTGTCTGCTCATTTGGCCTACTTCTCAGAGAATATCTCTCGGTTAGGAAGGTCAGATATATTGCTTGTTCTTGAAAATACGGGGCAGAACATACATTTTTAACTTGGTGATGCTGGTTCTCCTCTGAAGGTAATGCATAGCAACAACAGAGACTGGATCTGGACTGTGTCATTGTGCACAACACATGGGGTGTGCTGTTTTAATAAGATGCATGCGTGTTCTGTGGGTGATGGGGAGACATATTGTTGTCAAGGATTGTGTGGGTCTTATCAGGGAGGGTATCCACAGCACTGGGACTGAAGCAGGTGTGGTAGGTGTGTGGATGGGCCATGGTTTATGCAAGTTAGTGATTGCTAGATTGTGCTTGATCTTGCAGGTAGGTGTGTGTTTATAATGAGGGGCCGTAGAGGGAAATGGCACCTGCCAGCTCCTTTGTTCCTGGACAAGTCCCTTAGCAAACTCTGAGTTCAGGAACTATGTCTCCCTTGTTTAATCCTCAAGCACGTTTCAACCTGCTTCACCCAAGCTTCTCCAGACTGTTTGCTGTGCTTTCTCTTTAAGGACAGATCTCAGCTTCCGATCACCTTCTGTGCTCTCTCAGAGCTGAGACAGCTGATTTTTAAAAGTTCCAAGCTTTAAGTCTGCTGGTTGTATACGCTCACAAATGTCATCCCTTCTGATTTTCAAAGCCACAAGCTATGAGGATGTCTCTACGCTTTAGAGGCTCCCCGGTGTAGTAGTTTGTTTCTAGCCCCTCTGTGACTGTGGTTCCCTCCCTCTGGTGGTCAGAAATACGGGGTTTAGATTCCTACAGAGTCCTTGTCCTTCCTACCATCTTTGATGTGATTTCCTCTCTCCATTTAGTTGTAGAGTTTTGTTGGGAAATCTGAAGGTCCATTTCTGGGTGACTCTGGTGTGAGTGTGATCTAGTTGTATCTGTGGGATGAGGTGAGTTTAGGGTCCTTCTACTCTGCCATCTTCCCCACAATTCAGTTTATTTTGTCTCATAAAAATATTACGACTCCAACTTTCTTTTCACTTCCATTTGCATCATAAATCGTTTTGTTTCCCATTACTTCGAATCTGCTTTTATTTTTAGGTCTGAAGTGATTCTCTGGTAGGCAGCATAGAGATGGGTCTTGCTTCCTCTTTACAGTCTATGTTTTCTGATTGGGATATTTAGTCCTTTTTTGTTAAAGCAATCATTGATAAAGTATTTGTATCTCTCTAGTTTACTTCACAAGGAAAAGTGTGAAAGGCTTCGCTCTGAGAAGGAGGTCTGCGTGGACGCCTCTTTCAACTCACGGCTTGTTTCTGGCTGACGGAAGGCTTCTCAAGG
Source organism: Eumetopias jubatus (assembly GCF_037043125.1). Taxonomy (NCBI): domain Eukaryota; kingdom Metazoa; phylum Chordata; class Mammalia; order Carnivora; family Otariidae; genus Eumetopias; species Eumetopias jubatus. The sequence goes on from NW_028274877.1 coordinate 909,130, forward strand.
GTGTGTACGGAAGCCTACGGAAAAAGCGCCTACACTTCACTCTCCGGGGGGAATAAAAGCAAGAACCCAAAAGCATCAGTGAGAAACCGTCACTCAACGAACACCTTCTTTCCTGACGAGACAGAAACATGTTCAACTCTGTGTGTGTGTGTGTGTGTGTGTGTGTGTGTGTGTGTGCGCGCGCGCGCGTGAGGGAATAAGGAATGTGCCATGCACTCACCTGGGAAAAGCAAGTCTGCGTATACGGCAACTCTCCACTAACATATTCAGGTATCCTTGAGAGAGAAGCATTTCCAAAAGTGGGTGTGGAAGCATCATGAATGTGCCGTAAGCTTTACTACCGTTCAACACCCAAACTCAACACCCAAAAAACAAATAAGCGAGTCAAGAAATGGGCAGAAGATATGAACAGATATTTCTCCAAAGAAGACACACAAATGGCCAACAGACATATGACAAACTGCTCAACATCACTTGGCATGGGGAAAAAGAAATCCAAATGACAGTGAGATACCACTTCACACCAGTCAGAATTGCAAAAATTAACAAGCGGAGAAATAACAAATTTTGGTGAGGAGAAAGGGGAACTCTCTTACACTTCTACGTGGGAATGAAAACTGGTACAGCCACTTTGGAAAACAATATGGAGGTTCCTCAAGAACTTAAAACAGAGCTCCCTTACAACCCAGCAATTTTATTTACCCCAAAGCTACCAATGTAGTGATCTGAAGGGGCAACTGCACCCCGAATGTTTATAGCAACATTGTCCACAATAGCCAAACCGTGGAAGGAACCAAGACATCCATCGACAGATAAATGGATAAAGAAAACATGGTATATACATATACAATGGAATATGACTCAGCCATCAGAAAGGATCAATATTGAGCATATCGATGTGGATGGCACTGGAGGGTATTATGCTGAGCAAAATAAGTCAGTCAGAGAAAAACAATTATTATATGGTTTTACTCATATGTGGAATAGAAGGAACAGCACAGAGGATCATAGGGGAAGGGAGGGAAAATGAATGCGAAGAAACCAGAGAGGAAGAAAATCCATGACAGGTTCCTAACTATTGGAAACCAACTGAGGGTTGCTGGAGGAAAGGTGGCTGGGGAGATGGGGTAACTGTGTGATGGGCATTAAGGAATGCCTGTGATGTGATGAACACTGGGTGTTATACACAACTGATGAATTGTGGAACGCTACATTTGAAACTACTGGTGTACTCTATGTTGGCTAATTCAATTTCAATTTTAAAAAACTCTATTTGGTCTGATATAAGGATTGCTACTCTGACTTCTTTTGACATCCACTTGCATGATTAATGTTTCTCCATCTCTTAATTTCCATCTGCAGGTGCCTTTAGGTGTGAAATCTTTTATATATATAGACAAACTCTGTCATGCTCTTTTGCTTGGAGCATTTAGTCCATTTACATTCAAACTGATTATCATTAGACATGTATTTATTGATGTTTTGTTACTTGTTTCATAGTTTTTTGTGTAGTTTTTCTCTGATCCTTTCTTCTCTTGCTCTCTCTCTCATGGTTTGCTCGTTTTCTTTAATGATATTCTTGGATTTCTTTCCCTTTATCTTTTGCATGTGTATTAGTGCTTTGGGTTTGTGGTGACCCCCTGGATTATATATAGCCTTTTCGGTCTATATAAGTTGAATGCTGTTTAAGTTCAAACCCACTGTTGACTCCTCCTCATGTGTTAGGGTATATGTTTTCATATTTTACATACTTTTATTTTGTGAATCCCTTAACTGATTTTTACAGAAATACTTATTTTTACTGCTTCCTTGATTCATTATTGTCATACTCTCACTTACGGTTTTTTTCCACTCATAGTGTCCCCTTCAATATTTTTTGTAGTTAATTTAGTGGTCATGAACTCTTTTAGTTTGTGTGGCTAAGAAACTCTTTTTCTCCCCTTCTTTTCTGAAGGATAGGCTTGCTGGATAAATTATTCCTTGCTGCAGATTTTTCTCATTCAGCACTTTGAATATTTAACGCCACTTTCTTCTGTCCTGCATAGTTTCTGCTGAAAACTCAGCTGATAGCTTTATGGGCTTTCCCTTGCATGTTACCTGTCTTCTTTTATCTTGCTGCTTTAAATGTTTTTTCTTTATCACTACCTTTTCCCATTTGGATTACTATGTGTCTTGATGTGGACCTCCTTCGGTTGACTTTGTGGGAGGGGATCTCTATGCCTTATGGATTTGTATAGGTTTCCTTCACCAGATTAGGTTAAGTTTTCAGCTCTTCTTTGCTCAAATAGATTTTCTGCCCCCTTTTCCCCCTTTTCACCTTCTGGGATCCCTCTAATGTGGGTGTTGTTACACTGGATGGAGTCACTGAATTCCCTAAGTCTCTTCTCATTTTTGCATACTTCTTTTTCCTCTCATTTGTTCCGCTTGATTACTTTCCATTACTGTCTTCTAGATCATTAATTTGTTCCTCTGCTTCGTCCATCCTACTAATTATTCTATCTAGTATATTCTTAATTTCATTTCTTGTGTTCCACATCTCTGATTATTTCTTTCATATCTCTTTGTTAAGAGTCTCAGTGATGTTCCCCCTTCTGATGTCCTCCCTCTTTTCATTTCCCCAGTGAGTATCTTTATAATTGTTATCTTAAATTTTCTGTCAGGCATGTTCCTTATATCCATTTTGTTTAGGTCTCTTGCTGTGGCTTTGTCCTCTTCTTTCGTTTAGGACATAGTCCTCTGTCTGCTCATTTGGCCTACTTCTCAGAGAATATCTCTCGGTTAGGAAGGTCAGATATATTGCTTGTTCTTGAAAATACGGGGCAGAACATACATTTTTAACTTGGTGATGCTGGTTCTCCTCTGAAGGTAATGCATAGCAACAACAGAGACTGGATCTGGACTGTGTCATTGTGCACAACACATGTGGTGTGCTGTTTTAATAAGATGCATGCGTGTTCTGTGGGTGATGGGGAGACATATTGTTGTCAAGGATTGTGTGGGTCTTATCAGGGAGGGTATCCACAGCACTGGGACTGAAGCAGGTGTGGTAGGTGTGGGGATGGGCCATGGTTTATGCAAGTTAGTGATTGCTAGATTGTGCTTGATCTTGCAGGTAGGTGTGTGTTTATAATGAGGGGCCGTAGAGGGAAATGGCACCTGCCAGCTCCTTTGTTCCTGGACAAGTCCCTTAGCAAACTCTGAGTTCAGGAACTATGTCTCCCTTGTTTAATCCTCAAGCACGTTTCAACCTGCTTCACCCAAGCTTCTCCAGACTGTTTGCTGTGCTTTCTCTTTAAGGACAGATCTCAGCTTCCGATCACCTTCTGTGCTCTCTCAGAGCTGAGACAGCTGATTTTTAAAAGTTCCAAGCTTTAAGTCTGCTGGTTGTATACGCTCACAAATGTCATCCCTTCTGATTTTCAAAGCCACAAGCTATGAGGATGTCTCTACGCTTTAGAGGCTCCCCGGTGTAGTAGTTTGTTTCTAGCCCCTCTGTGACTGTGGTTCCCTCCCTCTGGTGGTCAGAAATACGGGGTTTAGATTCCTACAGAGTCCTTGTCCTTCCTACCATCTTTGATGTGATTTCCTCTCTCCATTTAGTTGTAGAGTTTTGTTGGGAAATCTGAAGGTCCATTTCTGGGTGACTCTGGTGTGAGTGTGATCTAGTTGTATCTGTGGGATGAGGTGAGTTTAGGGTCCTTCTACTCTGCCATCTTCCCCACAATTCAGTTTATTTTGTCTCATAAAAATATTACGACTCCAACTTTCTTTTCACTTCCATTTGCATCATAAATCGTTTTGTTTCCCATTACTTCGAATCTGCTTTTATTTTTAGGTCTGAAGTGATTCTCTGGTAGGCAGCATAGAGATGGGTCTTGCTTCCTCTTTACAGTCTATGTTTTCTGATTGGGATATTTAGTCCTTTTTTGTTAAAGCAATCATTGATAAAGTATTTGTATCTCTCTAGTTTACTTCACAAGGAAAAGTGTGAAAGGCTTCGCTCTGAGAAGGAGGTCTGCGTGGACGCCTCTTTCAACTCACGGCTTGTTTCTGGCTGACGGAAGGCTTCTCAAGGGTGTGTACAGAAGCCTACGGAAAAAGCGCCTACACTTCACTCTCCGGGGGGAATAAAAGCAAGAACCCAAAAGCATCAGTGAGAAACCGTCACTCAACGAACACCTTCTTTCCTGACGAGACAGAAACATGTTCAACTCTGTGTGTGTGTGTGTGTGTGTGTGTGTGTGTGTGTGTGTGCGCGCGCGCGCGTGAGGGAATAAGGAATGTGCCATGCACTCACCTGGGAAAAGCAAGTCTGCGTATACGGCAACTCTCCACTAACATATTCAGGTATCCTTGAGAGAGAAGCATTTCCAAAAGTGGGTGTGGAAGCATCATGAATGTGCCGTAAGCTTTACTACCGTTCAACACCCAAACTCAACACCCAAAAAACAAATAAGCGAGTCAAGAAATGGGCAGAAGATATGAACAGATATTTCTCCAAAGAAGACACACAAATGGCCAACAGACATATGACAAACTGCTCAACATCACTTGGCATGGGGAAAAAGAAATCCAAATGACAGGGAGATACCACTTCACACCAGTCAGAATTGCAAAAATTAACAAGCGGAGAAATAACAAATGTTGGTGAGGAGAAAGGGGAACTCTCTTACACTTCTACGTGGGAATGAAAACTGGTACAGCCACTTTGGAAAACAATATGGAGGTTCCTCAAGAACTTAAAACAGAGCTCCCTTACAACCCAGCAATTTTATTTACCCCAAAGCTACCAATGTAGTGATCTGAAGGGGCAACTGCACCCCGAATGTTTATAGCAACATTGTCCACAATAGCCAAACCGTGGAAGGAACCAAGACATCCATCGACAGATAAATGGATAAAGAAAACATGGTATATACATATACAATGGAATATGACTCAGCCATCAGAAAGGATCAATATTGAGCATATCGATGTGGATGGCACTGGAGGGTATTATGCTGAGCAAAATAAGTCAGTCAGAGAAAAACAATTATTATATGGTTTTACTCATATGTGGAATAGAAGGAACAGCACAGAGGATCATAGGGGAAGGGAGGGAAAATGAATGCGAAGAAACCAGAGAGGAAGAAAATCCATGACAGGTTCCTAACTATTGGAAACCAACTGAGGGTTGCTGGAGGAAAGGTGGCTGGGGAGATGGGGTAACTGTGTGATGGGCATTAAGGAATGCCTGTGATGTGATGAACACTGGGTGTTATACACAACTGATGAATTGTGGAACGCTACATTTGAAACTACTGGTGTACTCTATGTTGGCTAATTCAATTTCAATTTTAAAAAACTCTATTTGGTCTGATATAAGGATTGCTACTCTGACTTCTTTTGACATCCACTTGCATGATTAATGTTTCTCCATCTCTTAATTTCCATCTGCAGGTGTCTTTAGGTGTGAAATCTTTTATATATATAGACAAACTCTGTCATGCTCTTTTGCTTGGAGCATTTAGTCCATTTACATTCAAACTGATTATCATTAGACATGTATTTATTGATGTTTTGTTACTTGTTTCATAGTTTTTTGTGTAGTTTTTCTCTGATCCTTTCTTCTCTTGCTCTCTCTCTCATGGTTTGCTCGTTTTCTTTAATGATATTCTTGGATTTCTTTCCCTTTATCTTTTGCATGTGTATTAGTGCTTTGGGTTTGTGGTGACCCCCTGGATTATATATAGCCTTTTCGGTCTATATTAAGTTGAATGCTGTTTAAGTTCAAACCCACTGTTGACTCCTCCTCATGTGTTAGGGTATATGTTTTCATATTTTACATACTTTTATTTTGTGAATCCCTTAACTGATTTTTACAGAAATACTTATTTTTACTGCTTCCTTGATTCATTATTGTCATACTCTCACTTACGGTTTTTTTCCACTCATAGTGTCCCCTTCAATATTTTTTGTAGTTAATTTAGTGGTCATGAACTCTTTTAGTTTGTGTGGCTAAGAAACTCTTTTTCTCCCCTTCTTTTCTGAAGGATAGGCTTGCTGGATAAATTATTCCTTGCTGCAGATTTTTCTCATTCAGCACTTTGAATATTTAACGCCACTTTCTTCTGTCCTGCATAGTTTCTGCTGAAAACTCAGCTGATAGCTTTATGGGCTTTCCCTTGCATGTTACCTGTCTTCTTTTATCTTGCTGCTTTAAATGTTTTTTCTTTATCACTACCTTTTCCCATTTGGATTACTATGTGTCTTGATGTGGACCTCCTTCGGTTGACTTTGTGGGAGGGGATCTCTATGCCTTATGGATTTGTATAGGTTTCCTTCACCAGATTAGGTTAAGTTTTCAGCTCTTCTTTGCTCAAATAGATTTTCTGCCCCCTTTTCCCCCTTTTCACCTTCTGGGATCCCTCTCATGTGGGTGTTGTTACACTGGATGGAGTCACTGAATTCCCTAAGTCTCTTCTCATTTTTGCATACTTCTTTTTCCTCTCATTTGTTCCGCTTGATTACTTTCCATTACTGTCTTCTAGTTCATTAATTTGTTCCTCTGCTTCGTCCATCCTGCTAATTATTCTATCTAGTATATTCTTCATTTCATTTCTTGTGTTCCACATCTCTGATTATTTCTTTCATATCTCTTTGTTAAGAGTCTCAGTGATGTTCCCCCTTCTGATGTCCTCCCTCTTTTCATTTCCCCAGTGAGTATCTTTATAATTGTTATCTTAAATTTTCTGTCAGGCATGTTCCTTATATCCATTTTGTTTAGGTCTCTTGCTGTGGCTTTGTCCTCTTCTTTCGTTTAGGACATAGTCCTCTGTCTGCTCATTTGGCCTACTTCTCAGAGAATATCTCTCGGTGAGGAAGGTCAGATATATTGCTTGTTCTTGAAAATACGGGGCAGAACATACATTTTTAACTTGGTGATGCTGGTTCTCCTCTGAAGGTAATGCATAGCAACAACAGAGACTGGATCTGGACTGTGTCATTGTGCACAACACATGGGGTGTGCTGTTTTAACAAGATGCATGCGTGTTCTGTGGGTGATGGGGAGACATATTGTTGTCAAGGATTGTGTGGGTCTTATCAGGGAGGGTATCCACAGCACTGGGACTGAAGCAGGTGTGGTAGGTGTGGGGATGGGCCATGGTTTATGCAAGTTAGTGATTGCTAGATTGTGCTTGATCTTGCAGGTAGGTGTGTGTTTATAATGAGGGGCCGTAGAGGGAAATGGAACCTGCCAGCTCCTTTGTTCCTGGACAAGTCCCTTAGCAAACTCTGAGTTCAGGAACTATGTCTCCCTTGTTTAATCCTCAAGCACGTTTCAACCTGCTTCACCCAAGCTTCTCCAGACTGTTTGCTGTGCTTTCTCTTTAAGGACAGATCTCAGCTTCCGATCACCTTCTGTGCTCTCTCAGAGCTGAGACAGCTGATTTTTAAAAGTTCCAAGCTTTAAGTCTGCTGGTTGTATACGCTCACAAATGTCATCCCTTCTGATTTTCAAAGCCATAAGCTATGAGGATGTCTCTACGCTTTAGAGGCTCCCCGGTGTAGTAGTTTGTTTCTGGCCCCTCTGTGACTGTGGTTCCCTCCCTCTGGTGGTCAGAAATACGGGGTTTAGATTCCTACAGAGTCCTTGTCCTTCCTACCATCTTTGATGTGATTTCCTCTCTCCATTTAGTTGTAGAGTTTTGTTGGGAAATCTGAAGGTCCATTTCTGGGTGACTCTGGTGTGAGTGTGATCTAGTTGTATCTGTGGGATGAGGTGAGTTTAGGGTCCTCCTACTCTGCCATCTTCCCCACAATTCAGTTTATTTTGTCTCATAAAAATATTACGACTCCAACTTTCTTTTCACTTCCATTTGCATCATAAATCGTTTTGTTTCCCATTACTTCGAATCTGCTTTTATTTTTAGGTCTGAACTGATTCTCTGGTAGGCAGCATAGAGATGGGTCTTGCTTCCTCTTTACAGTCTATGTTTTCTGATTGGGATATTTAGTCCTTTTTTGTTAAAGCAATCATTGATAAAGTATTTGTATCTCTGTAGTTTACTTCACAAGGAAAAGTGTGAAAGGCTTCGCTCTGAGAAGGAGGTCTGCGTGGACGCCTCTTTCAACTCACGGCTTGTTTCTGGCTGACGGAAGGCTTCTCAAGGGTGTGTACGGAAGCCTACGGAAAAAGCGCCTACACTTCACTCTCCGGGGGGAATAAAAGCAAGAACCCAAAAGCATCAGTGAGAAACCGTCACTCAACGAACACCTTCTTTCCTGACGAGACAGAAACATGTTCAACTCTGTGTGTGTGTGTGTGTGTGTGTGTGTGTGTGTGTGTGTGTGCGCGCGCGCGCGTGAGGGAATAAGGAATGTGCCATGCACTCACCTGGGAAAAGCAAGTCTGCGTATACGGCAACTCTCCACTAACATATTCAGGTATCCTTGAGAGAGAAGCATTTCCAAAAGTGGGTGTGGAAGCATCATGAATGTGCCGTAAGCTTTACTACCGTTCAACACCCAAACTCAACACCCAAAAAACAAATAAGCGAGTCAAGAAATGGGCAGAAGATATGAACAGATATTTCTCCAAAGAAGACACACAAATGGCCAACAGACATATGACAAACTGCTCAACAGCACTTGGCATGGGGAAAAAGAAATCCAAATGACAAAGAGATACCACTTCACACCAGTCAGAATTGCAAAAATTAACAAGCGGAGAAATAACAAATGTTGGTGAGGAGAAAGGGGAACTCTCTTACACTTCTACGTGGGAATGAAAACTGGTACAGCCACTTTGGAAAACAATATGGAGGTTCCTCAAGAACTTAAAACAGAGCTCCCTTACAACCCAGCAATTTTATTTACCCCAAAGCTACCAATGTAGTGATCTGAAGGGGCAACTGCACCCCGAATGTTTATAGCAACATTGTCCACAATAGCCAAACCGTGGAAGGAACCAAGACATCCATCGACAGATAAATGGATAAAGAAAACATGGTATATACATATACAATGGAATATGACTCAGCCATCAGAAAGGATCAATATTGAGCATATCGATGTGGATGGCACTGGAGGGTATTATGCTGAGCAAAATAAGTCAGTCAGAGAAAAACAATTATTATATGGTTTTACTCATATGTGGAATAGAAGGAACAGCACAGAGGATCATAGGGGAAGGGAGGGAAAATGAATGCGAAGAAACCAGAGAGGAAGAAAATCCATGACAGGTTCCTAACTATTGGAAACCAACTGAGGGTTGCTGGAGGAAAGGTGGCTGGGGAGATGGGGTAACTGTGTGATGGGCATTAAGGAATGCCTGTGATGTGATGAACACTGGGTGTTATACACAACTGATGAATTGTGGAACGCTACATTTGAAACTACTGGTGTACTCTATGTTGGCTAATTCAATTTCAATTTTAAAAAAGTCTATTTGGTCTGATATAAGGATTGCTACTCTGACTTCTTTTGACATCCACTTGCATGATTAATGTTTCTCCATCTCTTAATTTCCATCTGCAGGTGTCTTTAGGTGTGAAATCTTTTATATATATAGACAAACTCTGTCATGCTCTTTTGCTTGGAGCATTTAGTCCATTTACATTCAAACTGATTATCATTAGACATGTATTTATTGATGTTTTGTTACTTGTTTCATAGTTTTTTGTGTAGTTTTTCTCTGATCCTTTCTTCTCTTGCTCTCTCTCTCATGGTTTGCTCGTTTTCTTTAATGATATTCTTGGATTTCTTTCCCTTTATCTTTTGCATGTGTATTAGTGCTTTGGGTTTGTGGTGACCCCCTGGATTATATATAGCCTTTTCGGTCTATATTAAGTTGAATGCTGTTTAAGTTCAAACCCACTGTTGACTCCTCCTCATGTGTTAGGGTATATGTTTTCATATTTTACATACTTTTATTTTGTGAATCCCTTAACTGATTTTTACAGAAATACTTATTTTTACTGCTTCCTTGATTCATTATTGTCATACTCTCACTTACGGTTTTTTTCCACTCATAGTGTCCCCTTCAATATTTTTTGTAGTTAATTTAGTGGTCATGAACTCTTTTAGTTTGTGTGGCTAAGAAACTCTTTTTCTCCCCTTCTTTTCTGAAGGATAGGCTTGCTGGATAAATTATTCCTTGCTGCAGATTTTTCTCATTCAGCACTTTGAATATTTAACGCCACTTTCTTCTGTCCTGCATAGTTTCTGCTGAAAACTCAGCTGATAGCTTTATGGGCTTTCCCTTGCATGTTACCTGTCTTCTTTTATCTTGCTGCTTTAAATGTTTTTTCTTTATCACTACCTTTTCCCATTTGGATTACTATGTGTCTTGATGTGGACCTCCTTCGGTTGACTTTGTGGGAGGGGATCTCTATGCCTTATGGATTTGTATAGGTTTCCTTCACCAGATTAGGTTAAGTTTTCAGCTCTTCTTTGCTCAAATAGATTTTCTGCCCCCTTTTCCCCCTTTTCACCTTCTGGGATCCCTCTAATGTGGGTGTTGTTACACTGGATGGAGTCACTGAATTCCCTAAGTCTCTTCTCATTTTTGCATACTTCTTTTTCCTCTCATTTGTTCCGCTTGATTACTTTCCATTACTGTCTTCTAGATCATTAATTTGTTCCTCTGCTTCGTCCGTCCTGCTAATTATTCTATCTAGTATATTCTTAATTTCATTTCTTGTGTTCCACATCTGTGATTATTTCTTTCATATCTCTTTGTTAAGAGTCTCAGTGATGTTCCCCCTTCTGATGTCCTCCCTCTTTTCATTTCCCCAGTGAGTATCTTTATAATTGTTATCTTAAATTTTCTGTCAGGCATGTTCCTTATATCCATTTTGTTTAGGTCTCTTGCTGTGGCTTTGTCCTCTTCTTTCGTTTAGGACATAGTCCTCTGTCTGCTCATTTGGCCTACTTCTCAGAGAATATCTCTCGGTGAGGAAGGTCAGATATATTGCTTGTTCTTGAAAATACGGGGCAGAACATACATTTTTAACTTGGTGATGCTGGTTCTCCTCTGAAGGTAATGCATAGCAACAACAGAGACTGGATCTGGACTGTGTCATTGTGCACAACACATGGGGTGTGCTGTTTTAACAAGATGCATGCGTGTTCTGTGGGTGATGGGGAGACATATTGTTGTCAAGGATTGTGTGGGTCTTATCAGGGAGGGTATCCACAGCACTGGGACTGAAGCAGGTGTGGTAGGTGTGGGGATGGGCCATGGTTTATGCAAGTTAGTGATTGCTAGATTGTGCTTGATCTTGCAGGTAGGTGTGTGTTTATAATGAGGGGCCGTAGAGGGAAATGGAACCTGCCAGCTCCTTTGTTCCTGGACAAGTCCCTTAGCAAACTCTGAGTTCAGGAACTATGTCTCCCTTGTTTAATCCTCAAGCACGTTTCAACCTGCTTCACCCAAGCTTCTCCAGACTGTTTGCTGTGCTTTCTCTTTAAGGACAGATCTCAGCTTCCGATCACCTTCTGTGCTCTCTCAGAGCTGAGACAGCTGATTTTTAAAAGTTCCAAGCTTTAAGTCTGCTGGTTGTATACGCTCACAAATGTCATCCCTTCTGATTTTCAAAGCCACAAGCTATGAGGATGTCTCTACGCTTTAGAGGCTCCCCGGTGTAGTAGTTTGTTTCTGGCCCCTCTGTGACTGTGGTTCCCTCCCTCTGGTGGTCAGAAATACGGGGTTTAGATTCCTACAGAGTCCTTGTCCTTCCTACCATCTTTGATGTGATTTCCTCTCTCCATTTAGTTGTAGAGTTTTGTTGGGAAATCTGAAGGTCCATTTCTGGGTGACTCTGGTGTGAGTGTGATCTAGTTGTATCTGTGGGATGAGGTGAGTTTAGGGTCCTTCTACTCTGCCATCTTCCCCACAATTCAGTTTATTTTGTCTCATAAAAATATTACGACTCCAACTTTCTTTTCACTTCCATTTGCATCATAAATCGTTTTGTTTCCCATTACTTCGAATCTGCTTTTATTTTTACGTCTGAAGTGATTCTCTGGTAGGCAGCATAGAGATGGGTCTTGCTTCCTCTTTACAGTCTATGTTTTCTGATTGGGATATTTAGTCCTTTTTTGTTAAAGCAATCATTGATAAAGTATTTGTATCTCTCTAGTTTACTTCACAAGGAAAAGTGTGAAAGGCATCGCTCTGAGAAGGAGGTCTGCGTGGACGCCTCTTTCAACTCACGGCTTGTTTCTGGCTGACGGAAGGCTTTTCAAGGGTGTGTACGGAAGCCTACGGAAAAAGCGCCTACACTTCACTCTCCGGGGGGAATAAAAGCAAGAACACAAAAGCATCAGTGAGAAACCGTCACTAAACGAACACCTTCTTTCCTGACGAGACAGAAACATGTTCAACTCTGTGTGTGTGTGTGTGTGTGTGTGTGTGTGTGTGTGTGTGTGCGCGCGCGCGCGTGAGGGAATAAGGAATGTGCCATGCACTCACCTGGGAAAAGCAAGTCTGCGTATACGGCAACTCTCCACTAACATATTCAGGTATCCTTGAGAGAGAAGCATTTCCAAATTGGGTGTGGAAGCATCATGAATGTGCCGTAAGCTTTACTACCGTTCAACACCCAAACTCAACACCCAAAAAACAAATAAGCGAGTCAAGAAATGGGCAGAAGATATGAACAGATATTTCTCCAAAGAAGACACACAAATGGCCAACAGACATATGACAAACTGCTCAACATCACTTGGCATGGGGAAAAAGAAATCCAAATGACAGTGAGATACCACTTCACACCAGTCAGAATTGCAAAAATTAACAAGCGGAGAAATAACAAATGTTGGTGAGGAGAAAGGGGAACTCTCTTACACTTCTACGTGGGAATGAAAACTGGTACAGCCACTTTGGAAAACAATATGGAGGTTCCTCAAGAACTTAAAACAGAGCTCCCTTACAACCCAGCAATTTTATTTACCCCAAAGCTACCAATGTAGTGATCTGAAGGGGCAACTGCACCCCGAATGTTTATAGCAACATTGTCCACAATAGCCAAACCGTGGAAGGAACCAAGACATCCATCGACAGATAAATGGATAAAGAAAACATGGTATATACATATACAATGGAATATGACTCAGCCATCAGAAAGGATCAATATTGAGCATATCGATGTGGATGGCACTGGAGGGTATTATGCTGAGCAAAATAAGTCAGTCAGAGAAAAACAATTATTATATGGTTTTACTCATATGTGGAATAGAAGGAACAGCACAGAGGATCATAGGGGAAGGGAGGGAAAATGAATGCGAAGAAACCAGAGAGGAAGAAAATCCATGACAGGTTCCTAACTATTGGAAACCAACTGAGGGTTGCTGGAGGAAAGGTGGCTGGGGAGATGGGGTAACTGTGTGATGGGCATTAAGGAATGCCTGTGATGTGATGAACACTGGGTGTTATACACAACTGATGAATTGTGGAACGCTACATTTGAAACTACTGGTGTACTCTATGTTGGCTAATTCAATTTCAATTTTAAAAAACTCTATTTGGTCTGATATAAGGATTGCTACTCTGACTTCTTTTGACATCCACTTGCATGATTAATGTTTCTCCATCTCTTAATTTCCATCTGCAGGTGTCTTTAGGTGTGAAATCTTTTATATATATAGACAAACTCTGTCATGCTCTTTTGCTTGGAGCATTTAGTCCATTTACATTCAAACTGATTATCATTAGACATGTATTTATTGATGTTTTGTTACTTGTTTCATAGTTTTTTGTGTAGTTTTTCTCTGATCCTTTCTTCTCTTGCTCTCTCTCTCATGGTTTGCTCGTTTTCTTTAATGATATTCTTGGATTTCTTTCCCTTTATCTTTTGCATGTGTATTAGTGCTTTGGGTTTGTGGTGACCCCCTGGATTATATATAGCCTTTTCGGTCTATATTAAGTTGAATGCTGTTTAAGTTCAAACCCACTGTTGACTCCTCCTCATGTGTTAGGGTATATGTTTTCATATTTTACATACTTTTATTTTGTGAATCCCTTAACTGATTTTTACAGAAATACTTATTTTTACTGCTTCCTTGATTCATTATTGTCATACTCTCACTTACGGTTTTTTTCCACTCATAGTGTCCCCTTCAATATTTTTTGTAGTTAATTTAGTGGTCATGAACTCTTTTAGTTTGTGTGGCTAAGAAACTCTTTTTCTCCCCTTCTTTTCTGAAGGATAGGCTTGCTGGATAAATTATTCCTTGCTGCAGATTTTTCTCATTCAGCACTTTGAATATTTAACGCCACTTTCTTCTGTCCTGCATAGTTTCTGCTGAAAACTCAGCTGATAGCTTTATGGGCTTTCCCTTGCATGTTACCTGTCTTCTTTTATCTTGCTGCTTTAAATGTTTTTTCTTTATCACTACCTTTTCCCATTTGGATTACTATGTGTCTTGATGTGGACCTCCTTCGGTTGACTTTGTGGGAGGGGATCTCTATGCCTTATGGATTTGTATAGGTTTCCTTCACCAGATTAGGTTAAGTTTTCAGCTCTTCTTTGCTCAAATAGATTTTCTGCCCCCTTTTCCCCCTTTTCACCTTCTGGGATCCCTCTAATGTGGGTGTTGTTACACTGGATGGAGTCACTGAATTCCCTAAGTCTCTTCTCATTTTTGCATACTTCTTTTTCCTCTCATTTGTTCCGCTTGATTACTTTCCATTACTGTCTTCTAGTTCATTAATTTGTTCCTCTGCTTCGTCCATCCTGCTAATTATTCTATCTAGTATATTCTTCATTTCATTTCTTGTGTTCCACATCTCTGATTATTTCTTTCATATCTCTTTGTTAAGAGTCTCAGTGATGTTCCCCCTTCTGATGTCCTCCCTCTTTTCATTTCCCCAGTGAGTATCTTTATAATTGTTATCTTAAATTTTCTGTCAGGCATGTTCCTTATATCCATTTTGTTTAGGTCTCTTGCTGTGGCTTTGTCCTCTTCTTTCGTTTAGGACATAGTCCTCTGTCTGCTCATTTGGCCTACTTCTCAGAGAATATCTCTCGGTGAGGAAGGTCAGATATATTGCTTGTTCTTGAAAATACGGGGCAGAACATACATTTTTAACTTGGTGATGCTGGTTCTCCTCTGAAGGTAATGCATAGCAACAACAGAGACTGGATCTGGACTGTGTCATTGTGCACAACACATGGGGTGTGCTGTTTTAACAAGATGCATGCGTGTTCTGTGGGTGATGGGGAGACATATTGTTGTCAAGGATTGTGTGGGTCTTATCAGGGAGGGTATCCACAGCACTGGGACTGAAGCAGGTGTGGTAGGTGTGGGGATGGGCCATGGTTTATGCAAGTTAGTGATTGCTAGATTGTGCTTGATCTTGCAGGTAGGTGTGTGTTTATAATGAGGGGCCGTAGAGGGAAATGGCACCTGCCAGCTCCTTTGTTCCTGGACAAGTCCCTTAGCAAACTCTGAGTTCAGGAACTATGTCTCCCTTGTTTAATCCTCAAGCACGTTTCAACCTGCTTCACCCAAGCTTCTCCAGACTGTTTGCTGTGCTTTCTCTTTAAGGACAGATCTCAGCTTCCGATCACCTTCTGTGCTCTCTCAGAGCTGAGACAGCTGATTTTTAAAAGTTCCAAGCTTTAAGTCTGCTGGTTGTATACGCTCACAAATGTCATCCCTTCTGATTTTCAAAGCCACAAGCTATGAGGATGTCTCTACGCTTTAGAGGCTCCCCGGTGTAGTAGTTTGTTTCTGGCCCCTCTGTGACTGTGGTTCCCTCCCTCTGGTGGTCAGAAATACGGGGTTTAGAT
This sequence comes from Eumetopias jubatus, assembly GCF_037043125.1. Taxonomy (NCBI): domain Eukaryota; kingdom Metazoa; phylum Chordata; class Mammalia; order Carnivora; family Otariidae; genus Eumetopias; species Eumetopias jubatus. The sequence continues at coordinate 924,909 of NW_028274877.1, forward strand.
TCCTACAGAGTCCTTGTCCTTCCTACCATCTTTGATGTGATTTCCTCTCTCCATTTAGTTGTAGAGTTTTGTTGGGAAATCTGAAGGTCCATTTCTGGGTGACTCTGGTGTGAGTGTGATCTAGTTGTATCTGTGGGATGAGGTGAGTTTAGGGTCCTTCTACTCTGCCATCTTCCCCACAATTCAGTTTATTTTGTCTCATAAAAATATTACGACTCCAACTTTCTTTTCACTTCCATTTGCATCATAAATCGTTTTGTTTCCCATTACTTCGAATCTGCTTTTATTTTTACGTCTGAAGTGATTCTCTGGTAGGCAGCATAGAGATGGGTCTTGCTTCCTCTTTACAGTCTATGTTTTCTGATTGGGATATTTAGTCCTTTTTTGTTAAAGCAATCATTGATAAAGTATTTGTATCTCTCTAGTTTACTTCACAAGGAAAAGTGTGAAAGGCTTCGCTCTGAGAAGGAGGTCTGCGTGGACGCCTCTTTCAACTCACGGCTTGTTTCTGGCTGACGGAAGGCTTCTCAAGGGTGTGTACGGAAGCCTACGGAAAAAGCGCCTACACTTCACTCTCCGGGGGGAATAAAAGCAAGAACCCAAAAGCATCAGTGAGAAACCGTCACTCAACGAACACCTTCTTTCCTGACGAGACAGAAACATGTTCAACTCTGTGTGTGTGTGTGTGTGTGTGTGCGCGCGCGCGCGTGAGGGAATAAGGAATGTGCCATGCACTCACCTGGGAAAAGCAAGTCTGCGTATACGGCAACTCTCCACTAACATATTCAGGTATCCTTGAGAGAGAAGCATTTCCAAAAGTGGGTGTGGAAGCATCATGAATGTGCCGTACGCTTTACTACCGTTCAACACCCAAACTCAACACCCAAAAAACAAATAAGCGAGTCAAGAAATGGGCAGAAGATATGAACAGATATTTCTCCAAAGAAGACACACAAATGGCCAACAGACATATGACAAACTGCTCAACAGCACTTGGCATGGGGAAAAAGAAATCCAAATGACAGTGAGATACCACTTCACACCAGTCAGAATTGCAAAAATTAACAAGCGGAGAAATAACAAATGTTGGTGAGGAGAAAGGGGAACTCTCTTACACTTCTACGTGGGAATGAAAACTGGTACAGCCACTTTGGAAAACAATATGGAGGTTCCTCAAGAACTTAAAACAGAGCTCCCTTACAACCCAGCAATTTTATTTACCCCAAAGCTACCAATGTAGTGATCTGAAGGGGCAACTGCACCCCGAATGTTTATAGCAACATTGTCCACAATAGCCAAACCGTGGAAGGAACCAAGACATCCATCGACAGATAAATGGATAAAGAAAACATGGTATATACATATACAATGGAATATGACTCAGCCATCAGAAAGGATCAATATTGAGCATATCGATGTGGATGGCACTGGAGGGTATTATGCTGAGCAAAATAAGTCAGTCAGAGAAAAACAATTATTATATGGTTTTACTCATATGTGGAATAGAAGGAACAGCACAGAGGATCATAGGGGAAGGGAGGGAAAATGAATGCGAAGAAACCAGAGAGGAAGAAAATCCATGACAGGTTCCTAACTATTGGAAACCAACTGAGGGTTGCTGGAGGAAAGGTGGCTGGGGAGATGGGGTAACTGTGTGATGGGCATTAAGGAATGCCTGTGATGTGATGAACACTGGGTGTTATACACAACTGATGAATTGTGGAACGCTACATTTGAAACTACTGGTGTACTCTATGTTGGCTAATTCAATTTCAATTTTAAAAAAGTCTATTTGGTCTGATATAAGGATTGCTACTCTGACTTCTTTTGACATCCACTTGCATGATTAATGTTTCTCCATCTCTTAATTTCCATCTGCAGGTGTCTTTAGGTGTGAAATCTTTTATATATATAGACAAACTCTGTCATGCTCTTTTGCTTGGAGCATTTAGTCCATTTACATTCAAACTGATTATCATTAGACATGTATTTATTGATGTTTTGTTACTTGTTTCATAGTTTTTTGTGTAGTTTTTCTCTGATCCTTTCTTCTCTTGCTCTCTCTCTCATGGTTTGCTCGTTTTCTTTAATGATATTCTTGGATTTCTTTCCCTTTATCTTTTGCATGTGTATTAGTGCTTTGGGTTTGTGGTGACCCCCTGGATTATATATAGCCTTTTCGGTCTATATTAAGTTGAATGCTGTTTAAGTTCAAACCCACTGTTGACTCCTCCTCATGTGTTAGGGTATATGTTTTCATATTTTACATACTTTTATTTTGTGAATCCCTTAACTGATTTTTACAGAAATACTTATTTTTACTGCTTCCTTGATTCATTATTGTCATACTCTCACTTACGGTTTTTTTCCACTCATAGTGTCCCCTTCAATATTTTTTGTAGTTAATTTAGTGGTCATGAACTCTTTTAGTTTGTGTGGCTAAGAAACTCTTTTTCTCCCCTTCTTTTCTGAAGGATAGGCTTGCTGGATAAATTATTCCTTGCTGCAGATTTTTCTCATTCAGCACTTTGAATATTTAACGCCACTTTCTTCTGTCCTGCATAGTTTCTGCTGAAAACTCAGCTGATAGCTTTATGGGCTTTCCCTTGCATGTTACCTGTCTTCTTTTATCTTGCTGCTTTAAATGTTTTTTCTTTATCACTACCTTTTCCCATTTGGATTACTATGTGTCTTGATGTGGACCTCCTTCGGTTGACTTTGTGGGAGGGGATCTCTATGCCTTATGGATTTGTATAGGTTTCCTTCACCAGATTAGGTTAAGTTTTCAGCTCTTCTTTGCTCAAATAGATTTTCTGCCCCCTTTTCCCCCTTTTCACCTTCTGGGATCCCTCTAATGTGGGTGTTGTTACACTGGATGGAGTCACTGAATTCCCTAAGTCTCTTCTCATTTTTGCATACTTCTTTTTCCTCTCATTTGTTCCGCTTGATTACTTTCCATTACTGTCTTCTAGTTCATTAATTTGTTCCTCTGCTTCGTCCATCCTGCTAATTATTCTATCTAGTATATTCTTCATTTCATTTCTTGTGTTCCACATCTCTGATTATTTCTTTCATATCTCTTTGTTAAGAGTCTCAGTGATGTTCCCCCTTCTGATGTCCTCCCTCTTTTCATTTCCCCAGTGAGTATCTTTATAATTGTTATCTTAAATTTTCTGTCAGGCATGTTCCTTATATCCATTTTGTTTAGGTCTCTTGCTGTGGCTTTGTCCTCTTCTTTCGTTTAGGACATAGTCCTCTGTCTGCTCATTTGGCCTACTTCTCAGAGAATATCTCTCGGTGAGGAAGGTCAGATATATTGCTTGTTCTTGAAAATACGGGGCAGAACATACATTTTTAACTTGGTGATGCTGGTTCTCCTCTGAAGGTAATGCATAGCAACAACAGAGACTGGATCTGGACTGTGTCATTGTGCACAACACATGGGGTGTGCTGTTTTAACAAGATGCATGCGTGTTCTGTGGGTGATGGGGAGACATATTGTTGTCAAGGATTGTGTGGGTCTTATCAGGGAGGGTATCCACAGCACTGGGACTGAAGCAGGTGTGGTAGGTGTGGGGATGGGCCATGGTTTATGCAAGTTAGTGATTGCTAGATTGTGCTTGATCTTGCAGGTAGGTGTGTGTTTATAATGAGGGGCCGTAGAGGGAAATGGCACCTGCCAGCTCCTTTGTTCCTGGACAAGTCCCTTAGCAAACTCTGAGTTCAGGAACTATGTCTCCCTTGTTTAATCCTCAAGCACGTTTCAACCTGCTTCACCCAAGCTTCTCCAGACTGTTTGCTGTGCTTTCTCTTTAAGGACAGATCTCAGCTTCCGATCACCTTCTGTGCTCTCTCAGAGCTGAGACAGCTGATTTTTAAAAGTTCCAAGCTTTAAGTCTGCTGGTTGTATACGCTCACAAATGTCATCCCTTCTGATTTTCAAAGCCACAAGCTATGAGGATGTCTCTACGCTTTAGAGGCTCCCCGGTGTAGTAGTTTGTTTCTGGCCCCTCTGTGACTGTGGTTCCCTCCCTCTGGTGGTCAGAAATACGGGGTTTAGATTCCTACAGAGTCCTTGTCCTTCCTACCATCTTTGATGTGATTTCCTCTCTCCATTTAGTTGTAGAGTTTTGTTGGGAAATCTGAAGGTCCATTTCTGGGTGACTCTGGTGTGAGTGTGATCTAGTTGTATCTGTGGGATGAGGTGAGTTTAGGGTCCTTCTACTCTGCCATCTTCCCCACAATTCAGTTTATTTTGTCTCATAAAAATATTACGACTCCAACTTTCTTTTCACTTCCATTTGCATCATAAATCGTTTTGTTTCCCATTACTTCGAATCTGCTTTTATTTTTACGTCTGAAGTGATTCTCTGGTAGGCAGCATAGAGATGGGTCTTGCTTCCTCTTTACAGTCTATGTTTTCTGATTGGGATATTTAGTCCTTTTTTGTTAAAGCAATCATTGATAAAGTATTTGTATCTCTCTAGTTTACTTCACAAGGAAAAGTGTGAAAGGCTTCGCTCTGAGAAGGAGGTCTGCGTGGACGCCTCTTTCAACTCACGGCTTGTTTCTGGCTGACGGAAGGCTTCTCAAGGGTGTGTACGGAAGCCTACGGAAAAAGCGCCTACACTTCACTCTCCGGGGGGAATAAAAGCAAGAACCCAAAAGCATCAGTGAGAAACCGTCACTCAACGAACACCTTCTTTCCTGACGAGACAGAAACATGTTCAACTCTGTGTGTGTGTGTGTGTGTGTGTGCGCGCGCGCGCGTGAGGGAATAAGGAATGTGCCATGCACTCACCTGGGAAAAGCAAGTCTGCGTATACGGCAACTCTCCACTAACATATTCAGGTATCCTTGAGAGAGAAGCATTTCCAAAAGTGGGTGTGGAAGCATCATGAATGTGCCGTACGCTTTACTACCGTTCAACACCCAAACTCAACACCCAAAAAACAAATAAGCGAGTCAAGAAATGGGCAGAAGATATGAACAGATATTTCTCCAAAGAAGACACACAAATGGCCAACAGACATATGACAAACTGCTCAACAGCACTTGGCATGGGGAAAAAGAAATCCAAATGACAGTGAGATACCACTTCACACCAGTCAGAATTGCAAAAATTAACAAGCGGAGAAATAACAAATGTTGGTGAGGAGAAAGGGGAACTCTCTTACACTTCTACGTGGGAATGAAAACTGGTACAGCCACTTTGGAAAACAATATGGAGGTTCCTCAAGAACTTAAAACAGAGCTCCCTTACAACCCAGCAATTTTATTTACCCCAAAGCTACCAATGTAGTGATCTGAAGGGGCAACTGCACCCCGAATGTTTATAGCAACATTGTCCACAATAGCCAAACCGTGGAAGGAACCAAGACATCCATCGACAGATAAATGGATAAAGAAAACATGGTATATACATATACAATGGAATATGACTCAGCCATCAGAAAGGATCAATATTGAGCATATCGATGTGGATGGCACTGGAGGGTATTATGCTGAGCAAAATAAGTCAGTCAGAGAAAAACAATTATTATATGGTTTTACTCATATGTGGAATAGAAGGAACAGCACAGAGGATCATAGGGGAAGGGAGGGAAAATGAATGCGAAGAAACCAGAGAGGAAGAAAATCCATGACAGGTTCCTAACTATTGGAAACCAACTGAGGGTTGCTGGAGGAAAGGTGGCTGGGGAGATGGGGTAACTGTGTGATGGGCATTAAGGAATGCCTGTGATGTGATGAACACTGGGTGTTATACACAACTGATGAATTGTGGAACGCTACATTTGAAACTACTGGTGTACTCTATGTTGGCTAATTCAATTTCAATTTTAAAAAAGTCTATTTGGTCTGATATAAGGATTGCTACTCTGACTTCTTTTGACATCCACTTGCATGATTAATGTTTCTCCATCTCTTAATTTCCATCTGCAGGTGTCTTTAGGTGTGAAATCTTTTATATATATAGACAAACTCTGTCATGCTCTTTTGCTTGGAGCATTTAGTCCATTTACATTCAAACTGATTATCATTAGACATGTATTTATTGATGTTTTGTTACTTGTTTCATAGTTTTTTGTGTAGTTTTTCTCTGATCCTTTCTTCTCTTGCTCTCTCTCTCATGGTTTGCTCGTTTTCTTTAATGATATTCTTGGATTTCTTTCCCTTTATCTTTTGCATGTGTATTAGTGCTTTGGGTTTGTGGTGACCCCCTGGATTATATATAGCCATTTCGGTCTATATTAAGTTGAATGCTGTTTAAGTTCAAACCCACTGTTGACTCCTCCTCATGTGTTAGGGTATATGTTTTCATATTTTACATACTTTTATTTTGTGAATCCCTTAACTGATTTTTACAGAAATACTTATTTTTACTGCTTCCTTGATTCATTATTGTCATACTATCACTTACGGTTTTTTTCCACTCATAGTGTCCCCTTCAATATTTTTTGTAGTTAATTTAGTGGTCATGAACTCTTTTAGTTTGTGTGGCTAAGAAACTCTTTTTCTCCCCTTCTTTTCTGAAGGATAGGCTTGCTGGATAAATTATTCCTTGCTGCAGATTTTTCTCATTCAGCACTTTGAATATTTAACGCCACTTTCTTCTGTCCTGCATAGTTTCTGCTGAAAACTCAGCTGATAGCTTTATGGGCTTTCCCTTGCATGTTACCTGTCTTCTTTTATCTTGCTGCTTTAAATGTTTTTTCTTTATCACTACCTTTTCCCATTTGGATTACTATGTGTCTTGATGTGGACCTCCTTCGGTTGACTTTGTGGGAGGGGATCTCTATGCCTTATGGATTTGTATAGGTTTCCTTCACCAGATTAGGTTAAGTTTTCAGCTCTTCTTTGCTCAAATAGATTTTCTGCCCCCTTTTCCCCCTTTTCACCTTCTGGGATCCCTCTAATGTGGGTGTTGTTACACTGGATGGAGTCACTGAATTCCCTAAGTCTCTTCTCATTTTTGCATACTTCTTTTTCCTCTCATTTGTTCCGCTTGATTACTTTCCATTACTGTCTTCTAGTTCATTAATTTGTTCCTCTGCTTCGTCCATCCTGCTAATTATTCTATCTAGTATATTCTTCATTTCATTTCTTGTGTTCCACATCTCTGATTATTTCTTTCATATCTCTTTGTTAAGAGTCTCAGTGATGTTCCCCCTTCTGATGTCCTCCCTCTTTTCATTTCCCCAGTGAGTATCTTTATAATTGTTATCTTAAATTTTCTGTCAGGCATGTTCCTTATATCCATTTTGTTTAGGTCTCTTGCTGTGGCTTTGTCCTCTTCTTTCGTTTAGGACATAGTCCTCTGTCTGCTCATTTGGCCTACTTCTCAGAGAATATCTCTCGGTGAGGAAGGTCAGATATATTGCTTGTTCTTGAAAATACGGGGCAGAACATACATTTTTAACTTGGTGATGCTGGTTCTCCTCTGAAGGTAATGCATAGCAACAACAGAGACTGGATCTGGACTGTGTCATTGTGCACAACACATGGGGTGTGCTGTTTTAACAAGATGCATGCGTGTTCTGTGGGTGATGGGGAGACATATTGTTGTCAAGGATTGTGTGGGTCTTATCAGGGAGGGTATCCACAGCACTGGGACTGAAGCAGGTGTGGTAGGTGTGGGGATGGGCCATGGTTTATGCAAGTTAGTGATTGCTAGATTGTGCTTGATCTTGCAGGTAGGTGTGTGTTTATAATGAGGGGCCGTAGAGGGAAATGGCACCTGCCAGCTCCTTTGTTCCTGGACAAGTCCCTTAGCAAACTCTGAGTTCAGGAACTATGTCTCCCTTGTTTAATCCTCAAGCACGTTTCAACCTGCTTCACCCAAGCTTCTCCAGACTGTTTGCTGTGCTTTCTCTTTAAGGACAGATCTCAGCTTCCGATCACCTTCTGTGCTCTCTCAGAGCTGAGACAGCTGATTTTTAAAAGTTCCAAGCTTTAAGTCTGCTGGTTGTATACGCTCACAAATGTCATCCCTTCTGATTTTCAAAGCCACAAGCTATGAGGATGTCTCTACGCTTTAGAGGCTCCCCGGTGTAGTAGTTTGTTTCTGGCCCCTCTGTGACTGTGGTTCCCTCCCTCTGGTGGTCAGAAATACGGGGTTTAGATTCCTACAGAGTCCTTGTCCTTCCTACCATCTTTGATGTGATTTCCTCTCTCCATTTAGTTGTAGAGTTTTGTTGGGAAATCTGAAGGTCCATTTCTGGGTGACTCTGGTGTGAGTGTGATCTAGTTGTATCTGTGGGATGAGGTGAGTTTAGGGTCCTTCTACTCTGCCATCTTCCCCACAATTCAGTTTATTTTGTCTCATAAAAATATTACGACTCCAACTTTCTTTTCACTTCCATTTGCATCATAAATCGTTTTGTTTCCCATTACTTCGAATCTGCTTTTATTTTTACGTCTGAAGTGATTCTCTGGTAGGCAGCATAGAGATGGGTCTTGCTTCCTCTTTACAGTCTATGTTTCCTGATTGGGATATTTAGTCCTTTTTTGTTAAAGCAATCATTGATAAAGTATTTGTATCTCTCTAGTTTACTTCACAAGGAAAAGTGTGAAAGGCATCGCTCTGAGAAGGAGGTCTGCGTGGACGCCTCTTTCAACTCACGGCTTGTTTCTGGCTGACGGAAGGCTTTTCAAGGGTGTGTACGGAAGCCTACGGAAAAAGCGCCTACACTTCACTCTCCGGGGGGAATAAAAGCAAGAACACAAAAGCATCAGTGAGAAACCGTCACTAAACGAACACCTTCTTTCCTGACGAGACAGAAACATGTTCAACTCTGTGTGTGTGTGTGTGTGTGTGTGTGTGTGTGTGTGTGTGTGCGCGCGCGCGCGTGAGGGAATAAGGAATGTGCCATGCACTCACCTGGGAAAAGCAAGTCTGCGTATACGGCAACTCTCCACTAACATATTCAGGTATCCTTGAGAGAGAAGCATTTCCAAATTGGGTGTGGAAGCATCATGAATGTGCCGTAAGCTTTACTACCGTTCAACACCCAAACTCAACACCCAAAAAACAAATAAGCGAGTCAAGAAATGGGCAGAAGATATGAACAGATATTTCTCCAAAGAAGACACACAAATGGCCAACAGACATATGACAAACTGCTCAACAGCACTTGGCATGGGGAAAAAGAAATCCAAATGACAGTGAGATACCACTTCACACCAGTCAGAATTGCAAAAATTAACAAGCGGAGAAATAACAAATGTTGGTGAGGAGAAAGGGGAACTCTCTTACACTTCTACGTGGGAATGAAAACTGGTACAGCCACTTTGGAAAACAATATGGAGGTTCCTCAAGAACTTAAAACAGAGCTCCCTTACAACCCAGCAATTTTATTTACCCCAAAGCTACCAATGTAGTGATCTGAAGGGGCAACTGCACCCCGAATGTTTATAGCAACATTGTCCACAATAGCCAAACCGTGGAAGGAACCAAGACATCCATCGACAGATAAATGGATAAAGAAAACATGGTATATACATATACAATGGAATATGACTCAGCCATCAGAAAGGATCAATATTGAGCATATCGATGTGGATGGCACTGGAGGGTATTATGCTGAGCAAAATAAGTCAGTCAGAGAAAAACAATTATTATATGGTTTTACTCATATGTGGAATAGAAGGAACAGCACAGAGGATCATAGGGGAAGGGAGGGAAAATGAATGCGAAGAAACCAGAGAGGAAGAAAATCCATGACAGGTTCCTAACTATTGGAAACCAACTGAGGGTTGCTGGAGGAAAGGTGGCTGGGGAGATGGGGTAACTGTGTGATGGGCATTAAGGAATGCCTGTGATGTGATGAACACTGGGTGTTATACACAACTGATGAATTGTGGAACGCTACATTTGAAACTACTGGTGTACTCTATGTTGGCTAATTCAATTTCAATTTTAAAAAAGTCTATTTGGTCTGATATAAGGATTGCTACTCTGACTTCTTTTGACATCCACTTGCATGATTAATGTTTCTCCATCTCTTAATTTCCATCTGCAGGTGTCTTTAGGTGTGAAATCTTTTATATATATAGACAAACTCTGTCATGCTCTTTTGCTTGGAGCATTTAGTCCATTTACATTCAAACTGATTATCATTAGACATGTATTTATTGATGTTTTGTTACTTGTTTCATAGTTTTTTGTGTAGTTTTTCTCTGATCCTTTCTTCTCTTGCTCTCTCTCTCATGGTTTGCTCGTTTTCTTTAATGATATTCTTGGATTTCTTTCCCTTTATCTTTTGCATGTGTATTAGTGCTTTGGGTTTGTGGTGACCCCCTGGATTATATATAGCCTTTTCGGTCTATATTAAGTTGAATGCTGTTTAAGTTCAAACCCACTGTTGACTCCTCCTCATGTGTTAGGGTATATGTTTTCATATTTTACATACTTTTATTTTGTGAATCCCTTAACTGATTTTTACAGAAATACTTATTTTTACTGCTTCCTTGATTCATTATTGTCATACTCTCACTTACGGTTTTTTTCCACTCATAGTGTCCCCTTCAATATTTTTTGTAGTTAATTTAGTGGTCATGAACTCTTTTAGTTTGTGTGGCTAAGAAACTCTTTTTCTCCCCTTCTTTTCTGAAGGATAGGCTTGCTGGATAAATTATTCCTTGCTGCAGATTTTTCTCATTCAGCACTTTGAATATTTAACGCCACTTTCTTCTGTCCTGCATAGTTTCTGCTGAAAACTCAGCTGATAGCTTTATGGGCTTTCCCTTGCATGTTACCTGTCTTCTTTTATCTTGCTGCTTTAAATGTTTTTTCTTTATCACTACCTTTTCCCATTTGGATTACTATGTGTCTTGATGTGGACCTCCTTCGGTTGACTTTGTGGGAGGGGATCTCTATGCCTTATGGATTTGTATAGGTTTCCTTCACCAGATTAGGTTAAGTTTTCAGCTCTTCTTTGCTCAAATAGATTTTCTGCCCCCTTTTCCCCCTTTTCACCTTCTGGGATCCCTCTAATGTGGGTGTTGTTACACTGGATGGAGTCACTGAATTCCCTAAGTCTCTTCTCATTTTTGCATACTTCTTTTTCCTCTCATTTGTTCCGCTTGATTACTTTCCATTACTGTCTTCTAGTTCATTAATTTGTTCCTCTGCTTCGTCCATCCTGCTAATTATTCTATCTAGTATATTCTTCATTTCATTTCTTGTGTTCCACATCTCTGATTATTTCTTTCATAACTCTTTGTTAAGAGTCTCAGTGATGTTCCCCCTTCTGATGTCCTCCCTCTTTTCATTTCCCCAGTGAGTATCTTTATAATTGTTATCTTAAATTTTCTGTCAGGCATGTTCCTTATATCCATTTTGTTTAGGTCTCTTGCTGTGGCTTTGTCCTCTTCTTTCGTTTAGGACATAGTCCTCTGTCTGCTCATTTGGCCTACTTCTCAGAGAATATCTCTCGGTGAGGAAGGTCAGATATATTGCTTGTTCTTGAAAATACGGGGCAGAACATACATTTTTAACTTGGTGATGCTGGTTCTCCTCTGAAGGTAATGCATAGCAACAACAGAGACTGGATCTGGACTGTGTCATTGTGCACAACACATGGGGTGTGCTGTTTTAACAAGATGCATGCGTGTTCTGTGGGTGATGGGGAGACATATTGTTGTCAAGGATTGTGTGGGTCTTATCAGGGAGGGTATCCACAGCACTGGGACTGAAGCAGGTGTGGTAGGTGTGGGGATGGGCCATGGTTTATGCAAGTTAGTGATTGCTAGATTGTGCTTGATCTTGCAGGTAGGTGTGTGTTTATAATGAGGGGCCGTAGAGGGAAATGGCACCTGCCAGCTCCTTTGTTCCTGGACAAGTCCCTTAGCAAACTCTGAGTTCAGGAACTATGTCTCCCTTGTTTAATCCTCAAGCACGTTTCAACCTGCTTCACCCAAGCTTCTCCAGACTGTTTGCTGTGCTTTCTCTTTAAGGACAGATCTCAGCTTCCGATCACCTTCTGTGCTCTCTCAGAGCTGAGACAGCTGATTTTTAAAAGTTCCAAGCTTTAAGTCTGCTGGTTGTATACGCTCACAAATGTCATCCCTTCTGATTTTCAAAGCCACAAGCTATGAGGATGTCTCTACGCTTTAGAGGCTCCCCGGTGTAGTAGTTTGTTTCTGGCCCCTCTGTGACTGTGGTTCCCTCCCTCTGGTGGTCAGAAATACGGGCTTTAGATTCCTACAGAGTCCTTGTCCTTCCTACCATCTTTGATGTGATTTCCTCTCTCCATTTAGTTGTAGAGTTTTGTTGGGAAATCTGAAGGTCCATTTCTGGGTGACTCTGGTGTGAGTGTGATCTAGTTGTATCTGTGGGATGAGGTGAGTTTAGAGTCCTTCTACTCTGCCATCTTCCCCACAATTCAGTTTATTTTGTCTCATAAAAATATTACGACTCCAACTTTCTTTTCACTTCCATTTGCATCATAAATCGTTTTGTTTCCCATTACTTCGAATCTGCTTTTATTTTTACGTCTGAAGTGATTCTCTGGTAGGCAGCATAGAGATGGGTCTTGCTTCCTCTTTACAGTCTATGTTTTCTGATTGGGATATTTAGTCCTTTTTTGTTAAAGCAATCATTGATAAAGTATTTGTATCTCTCTAGTTTACTTCACAAGGAAAAGTGTGAAAGGCTTCGCTCTGAGAAGGAGGTCTGCGTGGACGCCTCTTTCAACTCACGGCTTGTTTCTGGCTGACGGAAGGCTTCTCAAGGGTGTGTACGGAAGCCTACGGAAAAAGCGCCTACACTTCACTCTCCGGGGGGAATAAAAGCAAGAACCCAAAAGCATCAGTGAGAAACCGTCACTCAACGAACACCTTCTTTCCTGACGAGACAGAAACATGTTCAACTCTGTGTGTGTGTGTGTGTGTGTGTGCGCGCGCGCGCGTGAGGGAATAAGGAATGTGCCATGCACTCACCTGGGAAAAGCAAGTCTGCGTATACGGCAACTCTCCACTAACATATTCAGGTATCCTTGAGAGAGAAGCATTTCCAAAAGTGGGTGTGGAAGCATCATGAATGTGCCGTACGCTTTACTACCGTTCAACACCCAAACTCAACACCCAAAAAACAAATAAGCGAGTCAAGAAATGGGCAGAAGATATGAACAGATATTTCTCCAAAGAAGACACACAAATGGCCAACAGACATATGACAAACTGCTCAACAGCACTTGGCATGGGGAAAAAGAAATCCAAATGACAGTGAGATACCACTTCACACCAGTCAGAATTGCAAAAATTAACAAGCGGAGAAATAACAAATGTTGGTGAGGAGAAAGGGGAACTCTCTTACACTTCTACGTGGGAATGAAAACTGGTACAGCCACTTTGGAAAACAATATGGAGGTTCCTCAAGAACTTAAAACAGAGCTCCCTTACAACCCAGCAATTTTATTTACCCCAAAGCTACCAATGTAGTGATCTGAAGGGGCAACTGCACCCCGAATGTTTATAGCAACATTGTCCACAATAGCCAAACCGTGGAAGGAACCAAGACATCCATCGACAGATAAATGGATAAAGAAAACATGGTATATACATATACAATGGAATATGACTCAGCCATCAGAAAGGATCAATATTGAGCATATCGATGTGGATGGCACTGGAGGGTATTATGCTGAGCAAAATAAGTCAGTCAGAGAAAAACAATTATTATATGGTTTTACTCATATGTGGAATAGAAGGAACAGCACAGAGGATCATAGGGGAAGGGAGGGAAAATGAATGCGAAGAAACCAGAGAGGAAGAAAATCCATGACAGGTTCCTAACTATTGGAAACCAACTGAGGGTTGCTGGAGGAAAGGTGGCTGGGGAGATGGGGTAACTGTGTGATGGGCATTAAGGAATGCCTGTGATGTGATGAACACTGGGTGTTATACACAACTGATGAATTGTGGAACGCTACATTTGAAACTACTGGTGTACTCTATGTTGGCTAATTCAATTTCAATTTTAAAAAAGTCTATTTGGTCTGATATAAGGATTGCTACTCTGACTTCTTTTGACATCCACTTGCATGATTAATGTTTCTCCATCTCTTAATTTCCATCTGCAGGTGTCTTTAGGTGTGAAATCTTTTATATATATAGACAAACTCTGTCATGCTCTTTTGCTTGGAGCATTTAGTCCATTTACATTCAAACTGATTATCATTAGACATGTATTTATTGATGTTTTGTTACTTGTTTCATAGTTTTTTGTGTAGTTTTTCTCTGATCCTTTCTTCTCTTGCTCTCTCTCTCATGGTTTGCTCGTTTTCTTTAATGATATTCTTGGATTTCTTTCCCTTTATCTTTTGCATGTGTATTAGTGCTTTGGGTTTGTGGTGACCCCCTGGATTATATATAGCCATTTCGGTCTATATTAAGTTGAATGCTGTTTAAGTTCAAACCCACTGTTGACTCCTCCTCATGTGTTAGGGTATATGTTTTCATATTTTACATACTTTTATTTTGTGAATCCCTTAACTGATTTTTACAGAAATACTTATTTTTACTGCTTCCTTGATTCATTATTGTCATACTCTCACTTACGGTTTTTTTCCACTCATAGTGTCCCCTTCAATATTTTTTGTAGTTAATTTAGTGGTCATGAACTCTTTTAGTTTGTGTGGCTAAGAAACTCTTTTTCTCCCCTTCTTTTCTGAAGGATAGGCTTGCTGGATAAATTATTCCTTGCTGCAGATTTTTCTCATTCAGCACTTTGAATATTTAACGCCACTTTCTTCTGTCCTGCATAGTTTCTGCTGAAAACTCAGCTGATAGCTCTATGGGCTTTCCCTTGCATGTTACCTGTCTTCTTTTATCTTGCTGCTTTAAATGTTTTTTCTTTATCACTACCTTTTCCCATTTGGATTACTATGTGTCTTGATGTGGACCTCCTTCGGTTGACTTTGTGGGAGGGGATCTCTATGCCTTATGGATTTGTATAGGTTTCCTTCACCAGATTAGGTTAAGTTTTCAGCTCTTCTTTGCTCAAATAGATTTTCTGCCCCCTTTTCCCCCTTTTCACCTTCTGGGATCCCTCTAATGTGGGTGTTGTTACACTGGATGGAGTCACTGAATTCCCTAAGTCTCTTCTCATTTTTGCATACTTCTTTTTCCTCTCATTTGTTCCGCTTGATTACTTTCCATTACTGTCTTCTAGTTCATTAATTTGTTCCTCTGCTTCGTCCATCCTGCTAATTATTCTATCTAGTATATTCTTCATTTCATTTCTTGTGTTCCACATCTCTGATTATTTCTTTCATATCTCTTTGTTAAGAGTCTCAGTGATGTTCCCCCTTCTGATGTCCTCCCTCTTTTCATTTCCCCAGTGAGTATCTTTATAATTGTTATCTTAAATTTTCTGTCAGGCATGTTCCTTATATCCATTTTGTTTAGGTCTCTTGCTGTGGCTTTGTCCTCTTCTTTCGTTTAGGACATAGTCCTCTGTCTGCTCATTTGGCCTACTTCTCAGAGAATATCTCTCGGTGAGGAAGGTCAGATATATTGCTTGTTCTTGAAAATACGGGGCAGAACATACATTTTTAACTTGGTGATGCTGGTTCTCCTCTGAAGGTAATGCATAGCAACAACAGAGACTGGATCTGAACTGTGTCATTGTGCACAACACATGGGGTGTGCTGTTTTAACAAGATGCATGCGTGTTCTGTGGGTGATGGGGAGACATATTGTTGTCAAGGATTGTGTGGGTCTTATCAGGGAGGGTATCCACAGCACTGGGACTGAAGCAGGTGTGGTAGGTGTGGGGATGGGCCATGGTTTATGCAAGTTAGTGATTGCTAGATTGTGCTTGATCTTGCAGGTAGGTGTGTGTTTATAATGAGGGGCCGTAGAGGGAAATGGCACCTGCCAGCTCCTTTGTTCCTGGACAAGTCCCTTAGCAAACTCTGAGTTCAGGAACTATGTCTCCCTTGTTTAATCCTCAAGCACGTTTCAACCTGCTTCACCCAAGCTTCTCCAGACTGTTTGCTGTGCTTTCTCTTTAAGGACAGATCTCAGCTTCCGATCACCTTCTGTGCTCTCTCAGAGCTGAGACAGCTGATTTTTAAAAGTTCCAAGCTTTAAGTCTGCTGGTTGTATACGCTCACAAATGTCATCCCTTCTGATTTTCAAAGCCACAAGCTATGAGGATGTCTCTACGCTTTAGAGGCTCCCCGGTGTAGTAGTTTGTTTCTGGCCCCTCTGTGACTGTGGTTCCCTCCCTCTGGTGGTCAGAAATACGGGGTTTAGATTCCTACAGAGTCCTTGTCCTTCCTACCATCTTTGATGTGATTTCCTCTCTCCATTTAGTTGTAGAGTTTTGTTGGGAAATCTGAAGGTCCATTTCTGGGTGACTCTGGTGTGAGTGTGATCTAGTTGTATCTGTGGGATGAGGTGAGTTTAGGGTCCTTCTACTCTGCCATCTTCCCCACAATTCAGTTTATTTTGTCTCATAAAAATATTACGACTCCAACTTTCTTTTCACTTCCATTTGCATCATAAATCGTTTTGTTTCCCATTACTTCGAATCTGCTTTTATTTTTAGGTCTGAAGTGATTCTCTGGTAGGCAGCATAGAGATGGGTCTTGCTTCCTCTTTACAGTCTATGTTTTCTGATTGGGATATTTAGTCCTTTTTTGTTAAAGCAATCATTGATAAAGTATTTGTATCTCTGTAGTTTACTTCACAAGGAAAAGTGTGAAAGGCTTCGCTCTGAGAAGGAGGTCTGCGTGGACGCCTCTTTCAACTCACGGCTTGTTTCTGGCTGACGGAAGGCTTCTCAAGGGTGTGTACGGAAGCCTACGGAAAAAGCGCCTACACTTCACTCTCCGGGGGGAATAAAAGCAAGAACCCAAAAGCATCAGTGAGAAACCGTCACTCAACGAACACCTTCTTTCCTGACGAGACAGAAACATGTTCAACTCTGTGTGTGTGTGCGTGTGTATGTGTGTGTGTGTGTGTGCGCGCGCGTGCGTGAGGGAATAAGGAATGTGCCATGCACTCACCTGGGAAAAGCAAGTCTGCGTATACGGCAACTCTCCACTAACATATTCAGGTATCCTTGAGAGAGAAGCATTTCCAAAAGTGGGTGTGGAAGCATCATGAATGTGCCGTAAGCTTTACTACCGTTCAACACCCAAACTCAACACCCAAAAAACAAATAAGCGAGTCAAGAAATGGGCAGAAGATATGAACAGATATTTCTCCAAAGAAGACACACAAATGGCCAACAGACATATGACAAACTGCTCAACAGCACTTGGCATGGGGAAAAAGAAATCCAAATGACAGTGAGATACCACTTCACACCAGTCAGAATTGCAAAAATTAACAAGCGGAGAAATAACAAATGTTGGTGAGGAGAAAGGGGAACTCTCTTACACTTCTACGTGGGAATGAAAACTGGTACAGCCACTTTGGAAAACAATATGGAGGTTCCTCAAGAACTTAAAACAGAGCTCCCTTACAACCCAGCAATTTTATTTACCCCAAAGCTACCAATGTAGTGATCTGAAGGGGCAACTGCACCCCGAATGTTTATAGCAACATTGTCCACAATAGCCAAACCGTGGAAGGAACCAAGACATCCATCGACAGATAAATGGATAAAGAAAACATGGTATATACATATACAATGGAATATGACAGCCATCAGAAAGGATCAATATTGAGCATATCGATGTGGATGGCACTGGAGGGTATTATGCTGAGCAAAATAAGTCAGTCAGAGAAAAACAATTATTATATGGTTTTACTCATATGTGGAATAGAAGGAACAGCACAGAGGATCATAGGGGAAGGGAGGGAAAATGAATGCGAAGAAACCAGAGAGGAAGAAAATCCATGACAGGTTCCTAACTATTGGAAACCAACTGAGGGTTGCTGGAGGAAAGGTGGCTGGGGAGATGGGGTAACTGTGTGATGGGCATTAAGGAATGCCTGTGATGTGATGAACACTGGGTGTTATACACAACTGATGAATTGTGGAACGCTACATTTGAAACTACTGGTGTACTCTATGTTGGCTAATTCAATTTCAATTTTAAAAAACTCTATTTGGTCTGATATAAGGATTGCTACTCTGACTTCTTTTGACATCCACTTGCATGATTAATGTTTCTCCATCTCTTAATTTCCATCTGCAGGTGTCTTTAGGTGTGAAATCTTTTATATATATAGACAAACTCTGTCATGCTCTTTTGCTTGGAGCATTTAGTCCATTTACATTCAAACTGATTATCATTAGACATGTATTTATTGATGTTTTGTTACTTGTTTCATAGTTTTTTGTGTAGTTTTTCTCTGATCCTTTCTTCTCTTGCTCTCTCTCTCATGGTTTGCTCGTTTTCTTTAATGATATTCTTGGATTTCTTTCCCTTTATCTTTTGCATGTGTATTAGTGCTTTGGGTTTGTGGTGACCCCCTGGATTATATATAGCCTTTTCGGTCTATATTAAGTTGAATGCTGTTTAAGTTCAAACCCACTGTTGACTCCTCCTCATGTGTTAGGGTATATGTTTTCATATTTTACATACTTTTATTTTGTGAATCCCTTAACTGATTTTTACAGAAATACTTATTTTTACTGCTTCCTTGATTCATTATTGTCATACTCTCACTTACGGTTTTTTTCCACTCATAGTGTCCCCTTCAATATTTTTTGTAGTTAATTTAGTGGTCATGAACTCTTTTAGTTTGTGTGGCTAAGAAACTCTTTTTCTCCCCTTCTTTTCTGAAGGATAGGCTTGCTGGATAAATTATTCCTTGCTGCAGATTTTTCTCATTCAGCACTTTGAATATTTAACGCCACTTTCTTCTGTCCTGCATAGTTTCTGCTGAAAACTCAGCTGATAGCTTTATGGGCTTTCCCTTGCATGTTACCTGTCTTCTTTTATCTTGCTGCTTTAAATGTTTTTTCTTTATCACTACCTTTTCCCATTTGGATTACTATGTGTCTTGATGTGGACCTCCTTCGGTTGACTTTGTGGGAGGGGATCTCTATGCCTTATGGATTTGTATAGGTTTCCTTCACCAGATTAGGTTAAGTTTTCAGCTCTTCTTTGCTCAAATAGATTTTCTGCCCCCTTTTCCCCCTTTTCACCTTCTGGGATCCCTCTAATGTGGGTGTTGTTACACTGGATGGAGTCACTGAATTCCCTAAGTCTCTTCTCATTTTTGCATACTTCTTTTTCCTCTCATTTGTTCCGCTTGATTACTTTCCATTACTGTCTTCTAGTTCATTAATTTGTTCCTCTGCTTCGTCCATCCTGCTAATTATTCTATCTAGTATATTCTTCATTTCATTTCTTGTGTTCCACATCTCTGATTATTTCTTTCATATCTCTTTGTTAAGAGTCTCAGTGATGTTCCCCCTTCTGATGTCCTCCCTCTTTTCATTTCCCCAGTGAGTATCTTTATAATTGTTATCTTAAATTTTCTGTCAGGCATGTTCCTTATATCCATTTTGTTTAGGTCTCTTGCTGTGGCTTTGTCCTCTTCTTTCGTTTAGGACATAGTCCTCTGTCTGCTCATTTGGCCTACTTCTCAGAGAATATCTCTCGGTGAGGAAGGTCAGATATATTGCTTGTTCTTGAAAATACGGGGCAGAACATACATTTTTAACTTGGTGATGCTGGTTCTCCTCTGAAGGTAATGCATAGCAACAACAGAGACTGGATCTGGACTGTGTCATTGTGCACAACACATGGGGTGTGCTGTTTTAACAAGATGCATGCGTGTTCTGTGGGTGATGGGGAGACATATTGTTGTCAAGGATTGTGTGGGTCTTATCAGGGAGGGTATCCACAGCACTGGGACTGAAGCAGGTGTGGTAGGTGTGGGGATGGGCCATGGTTTATGCAAGTTAGTGATTGCTAGATTGTGCTTGATCTTGCAGGTAGGTGTGTGTTTATAATGAGGGGCCGTAGAGGGAAATGGCACCTGCCAGCTCCTTTGTTCCTGGACAAGTCCCTTAGCAAACTCTGAGTTCAGGAACTATGTCTCCCTTGTTTAATCCTCAAGCACGTTTCAACCTGCTTCACCCAAGCTTCTCCAGACTGTTTGCTGTGCTTTCTCTTTAAGGACAGATCTCAGCTTCCGATCACCTTCTGTGCTCTCTCAGAGCTGAGACAGCTGATTTTTAAAAGTTCCAAGCTTTAAGTCTGCTGGTTGTATACGCTCACAAATGTCATCCCTTCTGATTTTCAAAGCCACAAGCTATGAGGATGTCTCTACGCTTTAGAGGCTCCCCGGTGTAGTAG
Source organism: Eumetopias jubatus (assembly GCF_037043125.1). Classification (NCBI taxonomy): domain Eukaryota; kingdom Metazoa; phylum Chordata; class Mammalia; order Carnivora; family Otariidae; genus Eumetopias; species Eumetopias jubatus. Next base: position 945,182 of record NW_028274877.1, read on the forward strand.
TTTGTTTCTGGCCCCTCTGTGACTGTGGTTCCCTCCCTCTGGTGGTCAGAAATACGGGGTTTAGATTCCTACAGAGTCCTTGTCCTTCCTACCATCTTTGATGTGATTTCCTCTCTCCATTTAGTTGTAGAGTTTTGTTGGGAAATCTGAAGGTCCATTTCTGGGTGACTCTGGTGTGAGTGTGATCTAGTTGTATCTGTGGGATGAGGTGAGTTTAGGGTCCTTCTACTCTGCCATCTTCCCCACAATTCAGTTTATTTTGTCTCATAAAAATATTACGACTCCAACTTTCTTTTCACTTCCATTTGCATCATAAATCGTTTTGTTTCCCATGACTTCGAATCTGCTTTTATTTTTAGGTCTGAAGTGATTCTCTGGTAGGCAGCATAGAGATGGGTCTTGCTTCCTCTTTACAGTCTATGTTTTCTGATTGGGATATTTAGTCCTTTTTTGTTAAAGCAATCATTGATAAAGTATTTGTATCTCTCTAGTTTACTTCACAAGGAAAAGTGTGAAAGGCTTCGCTCTGAGAAGGAGGTCTGCGTGGACGCCTCTTTCAACTCACGGCTTGTTTCTGGCTGACGGAAGGCTTCTCAAGGGTGTGTACGGAAGCCTACGGAAAAAGCGCCTGCACTTCACTCTCCGGGGGGAATAAAAGCAAGAACCCAAAAGCATCAGTGAGAAACCGTCACTCAACGAACACCTTCTTTCCTGACGAGACAGAAACATGTTCAACTCTGTGTGTGTGTGTGTGTGTGTGTGTGTGTGTGTGTGTGTGCGCGCGCGCGCGTGAGGGAATAAGGAATGTGCCATGCACTCCCCTGGGAAAAGCAAGTCTGCGTATACGGCAACTCTCCACTAACATATTCAGGTATCCTTGAGAGAGAAGCATTTCCAAAAGTGGGTGTGGAAGCATCATGAATGTGCCGTAAGCTTTACTACCGTTCAACACCCAAACTCAACACCCAAAAAACAAATAAGCGAGTCAAGAAATGGGCAGAAGATATGAACAGATATTTCTCCAAAGAAGACACACAAATGGCCAACAGACATATGACAAACTGCTCAACATCACTTGGCATGGGGAAAAAGAAATCCAAATGACAGTGAGATACCACTTCACACCAGTCAGAATTGCAAAAATTAACAAGCGGAGAAATAACAAATGTTGGTGAGGAGAAAGGGGAACTCTCTTACACTTCTACGTGGGAATGAAAACTGGTACAGCCACTTTGGAAAACAATATGGAGGTTCCTCAAGAACTTAAAACAGAGCTCCCTTACAACCCAGCAATTTTATTTACCCCAAAGCTACCAATGTAGTGATCTGAAGGGGCAACTGCACCCCGAATGTTTATAGCAACATTGTCCACAATAGCCAAACCGTGGAAGGAACCAAGACATCCATCGACAGATAAATGGATAAAGAAAACATGGTATATACATATACAATGGAATATGACTCAGCCATCAGAAAGGATCAATATTGAGCATATCGATGTGGATGGCACTGGAGGGTATTATGCTGAGCAAAATAAGTCAGTCAGAGAAAAACAATTATTATATGGTTTTACTCATATGTGGAATAGAAGGAACAGCACAGAGGATCATAGGGGAAGGGAGGGAAAATGAATGCGAAGAAACCAGAGAGGAAGAAAATCCATGACAGGTTCCTAACTATTGGAAACCAACTGAGGGTTGCTGGAGGAAAGGTGGCTGGGGAGATGGGGTAACTGTGTGATGGGCATTAAGGAATGCCTGTGATGTGATGAACACTGGGTGTTATACACAACTGATGAATTGTGGAACGCTACATTTGAAACTACTGGTGTACTCTATGTTGGCTAATTCAATTTCAATTTTAAAAAAGTCTATTTGGTCTGATATAAGGATTGCTACTCTGACTTCTTTTGACATCCACTTGCATGATTAATGTTTCTCCATCTCTTAATTTCCATCTGCAGGTGTCTTTAGGTGTGAAATCTTTTATATATATAGACAAACTCTGTCATGCTCTTTTGCTTGGAGCATTTAGTCCATTTACATTCAAACTGATTATCATTAGACATGTATTTATTGATGTTTTGTTACTTGTTTCATAGTTTTTTGTGTAGTTTTCCTCTGATCCTTTCTTCTCTTGCTCTCTCTCTCATGGTTTGCTCGTTTTCTTTAATGATATTCTTGGATTTCTTTCCCTTTATCTTTTGCATGTGTATTAGTGCTTTGGGTTTGTGGTGACCCCCTGGATTATATATAGCCTTTTCGGTCTATATTAAGTTGAATGCTGTTTAAGTTCAAACCCACTGTTGACTCCTCCTCATGTGTTAGGGTATATGTTTTCATATTTTACATACTTTTATTTTGTGAATCCCTTAACTGATTTTTACAGAAATACTTATTTTTACTGCTTCCTTGATTCATTATTGTCATACTCTCACTTACGGTTTTTTTCCACTCATAGTGTCCCCTTCAATATTTTTTGTAGTTAATTTAGTGGTCATGAACTCTTTTAGTTTGTGTGGCTAAGAAACTCTTTTTCTCCCCTTCTTTTCTGAAGGAAGGCTTGCTGGATAAATTATTCCTTGCTGCAGATTTTTCTCATTCAGCACTTTGAATATTTAACGCCACTTTCTTCTGTCCTGCATAGTTTCTGCTGAAAACTCAGCTGATAGCTTTATGGGCTTTCCCTTGCATGTTACCTGTCTTCTTTTATCTTGCTGCTTTAAATGTTTTTTCTTTATCACTACCTTTTCCCATTTGGATTACTATGTGTCTTGATGTGGACCTCCTTCGGTTGACTTTTTGGGAGGGGATCTCTATGCCTTATGGATTTGTATAGGTTTCCTTCACCAGATTAGGTTAAGTTTTCAGCTCTTCTTTGCTCAAATAGATTTTCTGCCCCCTTTTCCCCCTTTTCACCTTCTGGGATCCCTCTAATGTGGGTGTTGTTACACTGGATGGAGTCACTGAATTCCCTAAGTCTCTTCTCATTTTTGCATACTTCTTTTTCCTCTCATTTGTTCCGCTTGATTACTTTCCATTACTGTCTTCTAGTTCATTAATTTGTTCCTCTGCTTCGTCCATCCTGCTAATTATTCTATCTAGTATATTCTTCATTTCATTTCTTGTGTTCCACATCTCTGATTATTTCTTTCATATCTCTTTGTTAAGAGTCTCAATGATGTTCCCCCTTCTGATGTCCTCCCTCTTTTCATTTCCCCAGTGAGTATCTTTATAATTGTTATCTTAAATTTTCTGTCAGGCATGTTCCTTATATCCATTTTGTTTAGGTCTCTTGCTGTGGCTTTGTCCTCTTCTTTCGTTTAGGACATAGTCCTCTGTCTGCTCATTTGGCCTACTTCTCAGAGAATATCTCTCGGTGAGGAAGGTCAGATATATTGCTTGTTCTTGAAAATACGGGGCAGAACATACATTTTTAACTTGGTGATGCTGGTTCTCCTCTGAAGGTAATGCATAGCAACAACAGAGACTGGATCTGGACTGTGTCATTGTGCACAACACATGGGGTGTGCTGTTTTAACAAGATGCATGCGTGTTCTGTGGGTGATGGGGAGACATATTGTTGTCAAGGATTGTGTGGGTCTTATCAGGGAGGGTATCCACAGCACTGGGACTGAAGCAGGTGTGGTAGGTGTGGGGATGGGCCATGGTTTATGCAAGTTAGTGATTGCTAGATTGTGCTTGATCTTGCAGGTAGGTGTGTGTTTATAATGAGGGGCCGTAGAGGGAAATGGCACCTGCCAGCTCCTTTGTTCCTGGACAAGTCCCTTAGCAAACTCTGAGTTCAGGAACTATGTCTCCCTTGTTTAATCCTCAAGCACGTTTCAACCTGCTTCACCCAAGCTTCTCCAGACTGTTTGCTGTGCTTTCTCTTTAAGGACAGATCTCAGCTTCCGATCACCTTCTGTGCTCTCTCAGAGCTGAGACAGCTGATTTTTAAAAGTTCCAAGCTTTAAGTCTGCTGGTTGTATACGCTCACAAATGTCATCCCTTCTGATTTTCAAAGCCACAAGCTATGAGGATGTCTCTACGCTTTAGAGGCTCCCCGGTGTAGTAGTTTGTTTCTGGCCCCTCTGTGACTGTGGTTCCCTCCCTCTGGTGGTCAGAAATACGGGGTTTAGATTCCTACAGAGTCCTTGTCCTTCCTACCATCTTTGATGTGATTTCCTCTCTCCATTTAGTTGTAGAGTTTTGTTGGGAAATCTGAAGGTCCATTTCTGGGTGACTCTGGTGTGAGTGTGATCTAGTTGTATCTGTGGGATGAGGTGAGTTTAGGGTCCTTCTACTCTGCCATCTTCCCCACAATTCAGTTTATTTTGTCTCATAAAAATATTACGACTCCAACTTTCTTTTCACTTCCATTTGCATCATAAATCGTTTTGTTTCCCATGACTTCGAATCTGCTTTTATTTTTACGTCTGAAGTGATTCTCTGGTAGGCAGCATAGAGATGGGTCTTGCTTCCTCTTTACAGTCTATGTTTTCTGATTGGGATATTTAGTCCTTTTTTGTTAAAGCAATCATTGATAAAGTATTTGTATCTCTCTAGTTTACTTCACAAGGAAAAGTGTGAAAGGCTTCGCTCTGAGAAGGAGGTCTGCGTGGACGCCTCTTTCAACTCACGGCTTGTTTCTGGCTGACGGAAGGCTTCTCAAGGGTGTGTACGGAAGCCTACGGAAAAAGCGCCTACACTTCACTCTCCGGGGGGAATAAAAGCAAGAACCCAAAAGCATCAGTGAGAAACCGTCACTCAACGAACACCTTCTTTCCTGACGAGACAGAAACATGTTCAACTCTGTGTGTGTGTGTGTGTGTGTGTGTGTGTGTGTGTGTGCGCGCGCGCGCGTGAGGGAATAAGGAATGTGCCATGCACTCACCTGGGAAAAGCAAGTCTGCGTATACGGCAACTCTCCACTAACATATTCAGGTATCCTTGAGAGAGAAGCATTTCCAAAAGTGGGTGTGGAAGCATCATGAATGTGCCGTAAGCTTTACTACCGTTCAACACCCAAACTCAACACCCAAAAAACAAATAAGCGAGTCAAGAAATGGGCAGAAGATATGAACAGATATTTCTCCAAAGAAGACACACAAATGGCCAACAGACATATGACAAACTGCTCAACATCACTTGGCATGGGGAAAAAGAAATCCAAATGACAGTGAGATACCACTTCACACCAGTCAGAATTGCAAAAATTAACAAGCGGAGAAATAACAAATGTTGGTGAGGAGAAAGGGGAACTCTCTTACACTTCTACGTGGGAATGAAAACTGGTACAGCCACTTTGGAAAACAATATGGAGGTTCCTCAAGAACTTAAAACAGAGCTCCCTTACAACCCAGCAATTTTATTTACCCCAAAGCTACCAATGTAGTGATCTGAAGGGGCAACTGCACCCCGAATGTTTATAGCAACATTGTCCACAATAGCCAAACCGTGGAAGGAACCAAGACATCCATCGACAGATAAATGGATAAAGAAAACATGGTATATAGATATACAATGGAATATGACTCAGCCATCAGAAAGGATCAATATTGAGCATATCGATGTGGATGGCACTGGAGGGTATTATGCTGAGCAAAATAAGTCAGTCAGAGAAAAACAATTATTATATGGTTTTACTCATATGTGGAATAGAAGGAACAGCACAGAGGATCATAGGGGAAGGGAGGGAAAATGAATGCGAAGAAACCAGAGAGGAAGAAAATCCATGACAGGTTCCTAACTATTGGAAACCAACTGAGGGTTGCTGGAGGAAAGGTGGCTGGGGAGATGGGGTAACTGTGTGATGGGCATTAAGGAATGCCTGTGATGTGATGAACACTGGGTGTTATACACAACTGATGAATTGTGGAACGCTACATTTGAAACTACTGGTGTACTCTATGTTGGCTAATTCAATTTCAATTTTAAAAAACTCTATTTGGTCTGATATAAGGATTGCTACTCTGACTTCTTTTGACATCCACTTGCATGATTAATGTTTCTCCATCTCTTAATTTCCATCTGCAGGTGTCTTTAGGTGTGAAATCTTTTATATATATAGACAAACTCTGTCATGCTCTTTTGCTTGGAGCATTTAGTCCATTTACATTCAAACTGATTATCATTAGACATGTATTTATTGATGTTTTGTTACTTGTTTCATAGTTTTTTGTGTAGTTTTCCTCTGATCCTTTCTTCTCTTGCTCTCTCTCTCATGGTTTGCTCGTTTTCTTTAATGATATTCTTGGATTTCTTTCCCTTTATCTTTTGCATGTGTATTAGTGCTTTGGGTTTGTGGTGACCCCCTGGATTATATATAGCCTTTTCGGTCTATATTAAGTTGAATGCTGTTTAAGTTCAAACCCACTGTTGACTCCTCCTCATGTGTTAGGGTATATGTTTTCATATTTTACATACTTTTATTTTGTGAATCCCTTAACTGATTTTTACAGAAATACTTATTTTTACTGCTTCCTTGATTCATTATTGTCATACTCTCACTTACGGTTTTTTTCCACTCATAGTGTCCCCTTCAATATTTTTTGTAGTTAATTTAGTGGTCATGAACTCTTTTAGTTTGTGTGGCTAAGAAACTCTTTTTCTCCCCTTCTTTTCTGAAGGATAGGCTTGCTGGATAAATTATTCCTTGCTGCAGATTTTTCTCATTCAGCACTTTGAATATTTAACGCCACTTTCTTCTGTCCTGCATAGTTTCTGCTGAAAACTCAGCTGATAGCTTTATGGGCTTTCCCTTGCATGTTACCTGTCTTCTTTTATCTTGCTGCTTTAAATGTTTTTTCTTTATCACTACCTTTTCCCATTTGGATTACTATGTGTCTTGATGTGGACCTCCTTCGGTTGACTTTGTGGGAGGGGATCTCTATGCCTTATGGATTTGTATAGGTTTCCTTCACCAGATTAGGTTAAGTTTTCAGCTCTTCTTTGCTCAAATAGATTTTCTGCCCCCTTTTCCCCCTTTTCACCTTCTGGGATCCCTCTAATGTGGGTGTTGTTACACTGGATGGAGTCACTGAATTCCCTAAGTCTCTTCTCATTTTTGCATACTTCTTTTTCCTCTCATTTGTTCCGCTTGATTACTTTCCATTACTGTCTTCTAGTTCATTAATTTGTTCCTCTGCTTCGTCCATCCTGCTAATTATTCTATCTAGTATATTCTTAATTTCATTTCTTGTGTTCCACATCTCTGATTATTTCTTTCATATCTCTTTGTTAAGAGTCTCAGTGATGTTCCCCCTTCTGATGTCCTCCCTCTTTTCATTTCCCCAGTGAGTATCTTTATAATTGTTATCTTAAATTTTCTGTCAGGCATGTTCCTTATATCCATTTTGTTTAGGTCTCTTGCTGTGGCTTTGTCCTCTTCTTTCGTTTAGGACATAGTCCTCTGTCTGCTCATTTGGCCTACTTCTCAGAGAATATCTCTCGGTGAGGAAGGTCAGATATATTGCTTGTTCTTGAAAATACGGGGCAGAACATACATTTTTAACTTGGTGATGCTGGTTCTCCTCTGAAGGTAATGCATAGCAACAACAGAGACTGGATCTGGACTGTGTCATTGTGCACAACACATGGGGTGTGCTGTTTTAACAAGATGCATGCGTGTTCTGTGGGTGATGGGGAGACATATTGTTGTCAAGGATTGTGTGGGTCTTATCAGGGAGGGTATCCACAGCACTGGGACTGAAGCAGGTGTGGTAGGTGTGGGGATGGGCCATGGTTTATGCAAGTTAGTGATTGCTAGATTGTGCTTGATCTTGCAGGTAGGTGTGTGTTTATAATGAGGGGCCGTAGAGGGAAATGGAACCTGCCAGCTCCTTTGTTCCTGGACAAGTCCCTTAGCAAACTCTGAGTTCAGGAACTATGTCTCCCTTGTTTAATCCTCAAGCACCTTTCAACCTGCTTCACCCAAGCTTCTCCAGACTGTTTGCTGTGCTTTCTCTTTAAGGACAGATCTCAGCTTCCGATCACCTTCTGTGCTCTCTCAGAGCTGAGACAGCTGATTTTTAAAAGTTCCAAGCTTTAAGTCTGCTGGTTGTATACGCTCACAAATGTCATCCCTTCTGATTTTCAAAGCCACAAGCTATGAGGATGTCTCTACGCTTTAGACGCTCCCCGGTGTAGTAGTTTGTTTCTGGCCCCTCTGTGACTGTGGTTCCCTCCCTCTGGTGGTCAGAAATACGGGGTTTAGATTCCTACAGAGTCCTTGTCCTTCCTACCATCTTTGATGTGATTTCCTCTCTCCATTTAGTTGTAGAGTTTTGTTGGGAAATCTGAAGGTCCATTTCTGGGTGACTCTGGTGTGAGTGTGATCTAGTTGTATCTGTGGGATGAGGTGAGTTTAGGGTCCTTCTACTCTGCCATCTTCCCCACAATTCAGTTTATTTTGTCTCATAAAAATATTACGACTCCAACTTTCTTTTCACTTCCATTTGCATCATAAATCGTTTTGTTTCCCATTACTTCGAATCTGCTTTTATTTTTAGGTCTGAAGTGATTCTCTGGTAGGCAGCATAGAGATGGGTCTTGCTTCCTCTTTACAGTCTATGTTTTCTGATTGGGATATTTAGTCCTTTTTTGTTAAAGCAATCATTGATAAAGTATTTGTATCTCTGTAGTTTACTTCACAAGGAAAAGTGTGAAAGGCTTCGCTCTGAGAAGGAGGTCTGCGTGGACGCCTCTTTCAACTCACGGCTTGTTTCTGGCTGACGGAAGGCTTCTCAAGGGTGTGTACGCAAGCCTACGGAAAAAGCGCCTACACTTCACCCTCCGGGGGGAATAAAAGCAAGAACCCAAAAGCATCAGTGAGAAACCGTCACTCAACGAACACCTTCTTTCCTGACGAGACAGAAACATGTTCAACTCTGTGTGTGTGTGTGTGTGTGTGTGTGTGCGCGCGCGCGCGCGTGAGGGAATAAGGAATGTGCCATGCACTCACCTGGGAAAAGCAAGTCTGCGTATACGGCAACTCTCCACTAACATATTCAGGTATCCTTGAGAGAGAAGCATTTCCAAAAGTGGGTGTGGAAGCATCATGAATGTGCCGTACGCTTTACTACCGTTCAACACCCAAACTCAACACCCAAAAAACAAATAAGCGAGTCAAGAAATGGGCAGAAGATATGAACAGATATTTCTCCAAAGAAGACACACAAATGGCCAACAGACATATGACAAACTGCTCAACATCACTTGGCATGGGGAAAAAGAAATCCAAATGACAGTGAGATACCACTTCACACCAGTCAGAATTGCAAAAATTAACAAGCGGAGAAATAACAAATGTTGGTGAGGAGAAAGGGGAACTCTCTTACACTTCTACGTGGGAATGAAAACTGGTACAGCCACTTTGGAAAACAATATGGAGGTTCCTCAAGAACTTAAAACAGAGCTCCCTTACAACCCAGCAATTTTATTTACCCCAAAGCTACCAATGTAGTGATCTGAAGGGGCAACTGCACCCCGAATGTTTATAGCAACATTGTCCACAATAGCCAAACCGTGGAAGGAACCAAGACATCCATCGACAGATAAATGGATAAAGAAAACATGGTATATAGATATACAATGGAATATGACTCAGCCATCAGAAAGGATCAATATTGAGCATATCGATGTGGATGGCACTGGAGGGTATTATGCTGAGCAAAATAAGTCAGTCAGAGAAAAACAATTATTATATGGTTTTACTCATATGTGGAATAGAAGGAACAGCACAGAGGATCATAGGGGAAGGGAGGGAAAATGAATGCGAAGAAACCAGAGAGGAAGAAAATCCATGACAGGTTCCTAACTATTGGAAACCAACTGAGGGTTGCTGGAGGAAAGGTGGCTGGGGAGATGGGGTAACTGTGTGATGGGCATTAAGGAATGCCTGTGATGTGATGAACACTGGGTGTTATACACAACTGATGAATTGTGGAACGCTACATTTGAAACTACTGGTGTACTCTATGTTGGCTAATTCAATTTCAATTTTAAAAAACTCTATTTGGTCTGATATAAGGATTGCTACTCTGACTTCTTTTGACATCCACTTGCATGATTAATGTTTCTCCATCTCTTAATTTCCATCTGCAGGTGTCTTTAGGTGTGAAATCTTTTATATATATAGACAAACTCTGTCATGCTCTTTTGCTTGGAGCATTTAGTCCATTTACATTCAAACTGATTATCATTAGACATGTATTTATTGATGTTTTGTTACTTGTTTCATAGTTTTTTGTGTAGTTTTTCTCTGATCCTTTCTTCTCTTGCTCTCTCTCTCATGGTTTGCTCGTTTTCTTTAATGATATTCTTGGATTTCTTTCCCTTTATCTTTTGCATGTGTATTAGTGCTTTGGGTTTGTGGTGACCCCCTGGATTATATATAGCCTTTTCGGTCTATATTAAGTTGAATGCTGTTTAAGTTCAAACCCACTGTTGACTCCTCCTCATGTGTTAGGGTATATGTTTTCATATTTTACATACTTTTATTTTGTGAATCCCTTAACTGATTTTTACAGAAATACTTATTTTTACTGCTTCCTTGATTCATTATTGTCATACTCTCACTTACGATTTTTTTCCACTCATAGTGTCCCCTTCAATATTTTTTGTAGTTAATTTAGTGGTCATGAACTCTTTTAGTTTGTGTGGCTAAGAAACTCTTTTTCTCCCCTTCTTTTCTGAAGGATAGGCTTGCTGGATAAATTATTCCTTGCTGCAGATTTTTCTCATTCAGCACTTTGAATATTTAACGCCACTTTCTTCTGTCCTGCATAGTTTCTGCTGAAAACTCAGCTGATAGCTTTATGGGCTTTCCCTTGCATGTTACCTGTCTTCTTTTATCTTGCTGCTTTAAATGTTTTTTCTTTATCACTACCTTTTCCCATTTGGATTACTATGTGTCTTGATGTGGACCTCCTTCGGTTGACTTTGTGGGAGGGGATCTCTATGCCTTATGGATTTGTATAGGTTTCCTTCACCAGATTAGGTTAAGTTTTCAGCTCTTCTTTGCTCAAATAGATTTTCTGCCCCCTTTTCCCCCTTTTCACCTTCTGGGATCCCTCTAATGTGGGTGTTGTTACACTGGATGGAGTCACTGAATTCCCTAAGTCTCTTCTCATTTTTGCATACTTCTTTTTCCTCTCATTTGTTCCGCTTGATTACTTTCCATTACTGTCTTCTAGTTCATTAATTTGTTCCTCTGCTTCGTCCATCCTGCTAATTATTCTATCTAGTATATTCTTCATTTCATTTCTTGTGTTCCACATCTCTGATTATTTCTTTCATATCTCTTTGTTAAGAGTCTCAGTGATGTTCCCCCTTCTGATGTCCTCCCTCTTTTCATTTCCCCAGTGAGTATCTTTATAATTGTTATCTTAAATTTTCTGTCAGGCATGTTCCTTATATCCATTTTGTTTAGGTCTCTTGCTGTGGCTTTGTCCTCTTCTTTCGTTTAGGACATAGTCCTCTGTCTGCTCATTTGGCCTACTTCTCAGAGAATATCTCTCGGTGAGGAAGGTCAGATATATTGCTTGTTCTTGAAAATACGGGGCAGAACATACATTTTTAACTTGGTGATGCTGGTTCTCCTCTGAAGGTAATGCATAGCAACAACAGAGACTGGATCTGGACTGTGTCATTGTGCACAACACATGGGGTGTGCTGTTTTAACAAGATGCATGCGTGTTCTGTGGGTGATGGGGAGACATATTGTTGTCAAGGATTGTGTGGGTCTTATCAGGGAGGGTATCCACAGCACTGGGACTGAAGCAGGTGTGGTAGGTGTGGGGATGGGCCATGGTTTATGCAAGTTAGTGATTGCTAGATTGTGCTTGATCTTGCAGGTAGGTGTGTGTTTATAATGAGGGGCCGTAGAGGGAAATGGCACCTGCCAGCTCCTTTGTTCCTGGACAAGTCCCTTAGCAAACTCTGAGTTCAGGAACTATGTCTCCCTTGTTTAATCCTCAAGCACGTTTCAACCTGCTTCACCCAAGCTTCTCCAGACTGTTTGCTGTGCTTTCTCTTTAAGGACAGATCTCAGCTTCCGATCACCTTCTGTGCTCTCTCAGAGCTGAGACAGCTGATTTTTAAAAGTTCCAAGCTTTAAGTCTGCTGGTTGTATACGCTCACAAATGTCATCCCTTCTGATTTTCAAAGCCACAAGCTATGAGGATGTCTCTACGCTTTAGAGGCTCCCCGGTGTAGTAGTTTGTTTCTAGCCCCTCTGTGACTGTGGTTCCCTCCCTCTGGTGGTCAGAAATACGGGGTTTAGATTCCTACAGAGTCCTTGTCCTTCCTACCATCTTTGATGTGATTTCCTCTCTCCATTTAGTTGTAGAGTTTTGTTGGGAAATCTGAAGGTCCATTTCTGGGTGACTCTGGTGTGAGTGTGATCTAGTTGTATCTGTGGGATGAGGTGAGTTTAGGGTCCTTCTACTCTGCCATCTTCCCCACAATTCAGTTTATTTTGTCTCATAAAAATATTAGGACTCCAACTTTCTTTTCACTTCCATTTGCATCATAAATCGTTTTGTTTCCCATTACTTCGAATCTGCTTTTATTTTTAGGTCTGAAGTGATTCTCTGGTAGGCAGCATAGAGATGGGTCTTGCTTCCTCTTTACAGTCTATGTTTTCTGATTGGGATATTTAGTCCTTTTTTGTTAAAGCAATCATTGATAAAGTATTTGTATCTCTCTAGTTTACTTCACAAGGAAAAGTGTGAAAGGCTTCGCTCTGAGAAGGAGGTCTGCGTGGACGCCTCTTTCAACTCACGGCTTGTTTCTGGCTGACGGAAGGCTTCTCAAGGGTGTGTACGGAAGCCTACGGAAAAAGCGCCTACACTTCACTCTCCGGGGGGAATAAAAGCAAGAACCCAAAAGCATCAGTGAGAAACCGTCACTCAACGAACACCTTCTTTCCTGACGAGACAGAAACATGTTCAACTCTGTGTGTGTGTGTGTGTGTGTGTGTGTGTGTGTGTGTGTGTGTGTGCGCGCGCGCGCGTGAGGGAATAAGGAATGTGCCATGCACTCACCTGGGAAAAGCAAGTCTGCGTATACGGCAACTCTCCACTAACATATTCAGGTATCCTTGAGAGAGAAGCATTTCCAAAAGTGGGTGTGGAAGCATCATGAATGTGCCGTAAGCTTTACTACCGTTCAACACCCAAACTCAACACCCAAAAAACAAATAAGCGAGTCAAGAAATGGGCAGAAGATATGAACAGATATTTCTCCAAAGAAGACACACAAATGGCCAACAGACATATGACAAACTGCTCAACATCACTTGGCATGGGGAAAAAGAAATCCAAATGACAGTGAGATACCACTTCACACCAGTCAGAATTGCAAAAATTAACAAGCGGAGAAATAACAAATGTTGGTGAGGAGAAAGGGGAACTCTCTTACACTTCTACGTGGGAATGAAAACTGGTACAGCCACTTTGGAAAACAATATGGAGGTTCCTCAAGAACTTAAAACAGAGCTCCCTTACAACCCAGCAATTTTATTTACCCCAAAGCTACCAATGTAGTGATCTGAAGGGGCAACTGCACCCCGAATGTTTATAGCAACATTGTCCACAATAGCCAAACCGTGGAAGGAACCAAGACATCCATCGACAGATAAATGGATAAAGAAAACATGGTATATACATATACAATGGAATATGACTCAGCCATCAGAAAGGATCAATATTGAGCATATCGATGTGGATGGCACTGGAGGGTATTATGCTGAGCAAAATAAGTCAGTCAGAGAAAAACAATTATTATATGGTTTTACTCATATGTGGAATAGAAGGAACAGCACAGAGGATCATAGGGGAAGGGAGGGAAAATGAATGCGAAGAAACCAGAGAGGAAGAAAATCCATGACAGGTTCCTAACTATTGGAAACCAACTGAGGGTTGCTGGAGGAAAGGTGGCTGGGGAGATGGGGTAACTGTGTGATGGGCATTAAGGAATGCCTGTGATGTGATGAACACTGGGTGTTATACACAACTGATGAATTGTGGAACGCTACATTTGAAACTACTGGTGTACTCTATGTTGGCTAATTCAATTTCAATTTTAAAAAACTCTATTTGGTCTGATATAAGGATTGCTACTCTGACTTCTTTTGACATCCACTTGCATGATTAATGTTTCTCCATCTCTTAATTTCCATCTGCAGGTGTCTTTAGGTGTGAAATCTTTTATATATATAGACAAACTCTGTCATGCTCTTTTGCTTGGAGCATTTAGTCCATTTACATTCAAACTGATTATCATTAGACATGTATTTATTGATGTTTTGTTACTTGTTTCATAGTTTTTTGTGTAGTTTTTCTCTGATCCTTTCTTCTCTTGCTCTCTCTCTCATGGTTTGCTCGTTTTCTTTAATGATATTCTTGGATTTCTTTCCCTTTATCTTTTGCATGTGTATTAGTGCTTTGGGTTTGTGGTGACCCCCTGGATTATATATAGCCTTTTCGGTCTATATTAAGTTGAATGCTGTTTAAGTTCAAACCCACTGTTGACTCCTCCTCATGTGTTAGGGTATATGTTTTCATATTTTACATACTTTTATTTTGTGAATCCCTTAACTGATTTTTACAGAAATACTTATTTTTACTGCTTCCTTGATTCATTATTGTCATACTCTCACTTACGGTTTTTTTCCACTCATAGTGTCCCCTTCAATATTTTTTGTAGTTAATTTAGTGGTCATGAACTCTTTTAGTTTGTGTGGCTAAGAAACTCTTTTTCTCCCCTTCTTTTCTGAAGGATAGGCTTGCTGGATAAATTATTCCTTGCTGCAGATTTTTCTCATTCAGCACTTTGAATATTTAACGCCACTTTCTTCTGTCCTGCATAGTTTCTGCTGAAAACTCAGCTGATAGCTTTATGGGCTTTCCCTTGCATGTTACCTGTCTTCTTTTATCTTGCTGCTTTAAATGTTTTTTCTTTATCACTACCTTTTCCCATTTGGATTACTATGTGTCTTGATGTGGACCTCCTTCGGTTGACTTTGTGGGAGGGGATCTCTATGCCTTATGGATTTGTATAGGTTTCCTTCACCAGATTAGGTTAAGTTTTCAGCTCTTCTTTGCTCAAATAGATTTTCTGCCCCCTTTTCCCCCTTTTCACCTTCTGGGATCCCTCTAATGTGGGTGTTGTTACACTGGATGGAGTCACTGAATTCCCTAAGTCTCTTCTCATTTTTGCATACTTCTTTTTCCTCTCATTTGTTCCGCTTGATTACTTTCCATTACTGTCTTCTAGTTCATTAATTTGTTCCTCTGCTTCGTCCATCCTGCTAATTATTCTATCTAGTATATTCTTCATTTCATTTCTTGTGTTCCACATCTCTGATTATTTCTTTCATATCTCTTTGTTAAGAGTCTCAGTGATGTTCCCCCTTCTGATGTCCTCCCTCTTTTCATTTCCCCAGTGAGTATCTTTATAATTGTTATCTTAAATTTTCTGTCAGGCATGTTCCTTATATCCATTTTGTTTAGGTCTCTTGCTGTGGCTTTGTCCTCTTCTTTCGTTTAGGACATAGTCCTCTGTCTGCTCATTTGGCCTACTTCTCAGAGAATATCTCTCGGTGAGGAAGGTCAGATATATTGCTTGTTCTTGAAAATACGGGGCAGAACATACATTTTTAACTTGGTGATGCTGGTTCTCCTCTGAAGGTAATGCATAGCAACAACAGAGACTGGATCTGGACTGTGTCATTGTGCACAACACATGGGGTGTGCTGTTTTAACAAGATGCATGCGTGTTCTGTGGGTGATGGGGAGACATATTGTTGTCAAGGATTGTGTGGGTCTTATCAGGGAGGGTATCCACAGCACTGGGACTGAAGCAGGTGTGGTAGGTGTGGGGATGGGCCATGGTTTATGCAAGTTAGTGATTGCTAGATTGTGCTTGATCTTGCAGGTAGGTGTGTGTTTATAATGAGGGGCCGTAGAGGGAAATGGCACCTGCCAGCTCCTTTGTTCCTGGACAAGTCCCTTAGCAAACTCTGAGTTCAGGAACTATGTCTCCCTTGTTTAATCCTCAAGCACGTTTCAACCTGCTTCACCCAAGCTTCTCCAGACTGTTTGCTGTGCTTTCTCTTTAAGGACAGATCTCAGCTTCCGATCACCTTCTGTGCTCTCTCAGAGCTGAGACAGCTGATTTTTAAAAGTTCCAAGCTTTAAGTCTGCTGGTTGTATACGCTCACAAATGTCATCCCTTCTGATTTTCAAAGCCACAAGCTATGAGGATGTCTCTACGCTTTAGAGGCTCCCCGGTGTAGTAGTTTGTTTCTAGCCCCTCTGTGACTGTGGTTCCCTCCCTCTGGTGGTCAGAAATACGGGGTTTAGATTCCTACAGAGTCCTTGTCCTTCCTACCATCTTTGATGTGATTTCCTCTCTCCATTTAGTTGTAGAGTTTTGTTGGGAAATCTGAAGGTCCATTTCTGGGTGACTCTGGTGTGAGTGTGATCTAGTTGTATCTGTGGGATGAGGTGAGTTTAGGGTCCTTCTACTCTGCCATCTTCCCCACAATTCAGTTTATTTTGTCTCATAAAAATATTAGGACTCCAACTTTCTTTTCACTTCCATTTGCATCATAAATCGTTTTGTTTCCCATTACTTCGAATCTGCTTTTATTTTTAGGTCTGAAGTGATTCTCTGGTAGGCAGCATAGAGATGGGTCTTGCTTCCTCTTTACAGTCTATGTTTTCTGATTGGGATATTTAGTCCTTTTTTGTTAAAGCAATCATTGATAAAGTATTTGTATCTCTCTAGTTTACTTCACAAGGAAAAGTGTGAAAGGCTTCGCTCTGAGAAGGAGGTCTGCGTGGACGCCTCTTTCAACTCACGGCTTGTTTCTGGCTGACGGAAGGCTTCTCAAGGGTGTGTACGGAAGCCTACGGAAAAAGCGCCTACACTTCACTCTCCGGGGGGAATAAAAGCAAGAACCCAAAAGCATCAGTGAGAAACCGTCACTCAACGAACACCTTCTTTCCTGACGAGACAGAAACATGTTCAACTCTGTGTGTGTGTGTGTGTGTGTGTGTGTGTGTGTGTGTGTGTGTGCGCGCGCGCGCGTGAGGGAATAAGGAATGTGCCATGCACTCACCTGGGAAAAGCAAGTCTGCGTATACGGCAACTCTCCACTAACATATTCAGGTATCCTTGAGAGAGAAGCATTTCCAAAAGTGGGTGTGGAAGCATCATGAATGTGCCGTAAGCTTTACTACCGTTCAACACCCAAACTCAACACCCAAAAAACAAATAAGCGAGTCAAGAAATGGGCAGAAGATATGAACAGATATTTCTCCAAAGAAGACACACAAATGGCCAACAGACATATGACAAACTGCTCAACATCACTTGGCATGGGGAAAAAGAAATCCAAATGACAGTGAGATACCACTTCACACCAGTCAGAATTGCAAAAATTAACAAGCGGAGAAATAACAAATGTTGGTGAGGAGAAAGGGGAACTCTCTTACACTTCTACGTGGGAATGAAAACTGGTACAGCCACTTTGGAAAACAATATGGAGGTTCCTCAAGAACTTAAAACAGAGCTCCCTTACAACCCAGCAATTTTATTTACCCCAAAGCTACCAATGTAGTGATCTGAAGGGGCAACTGCACCCCGAATGTTTATAGCAACATTGTCCACAATAGCCAAACCGTGGAAGGAACCAAGACATCCATCGACAGATAAATGGATAAAGAAAACATGGTATATACATATACAATGGAATATGACTCAGCCATCAGAAAGGATCAATATTGAGCATATCGATGTGGATGGCACTGGAGGGTATTATGCTGAGCAAAATAAGTCAGTCAGAGAAAAACAATTATTATATGGTTTTACTCATATGTGGAATAGAAGGAACAGCACAGAGGATCATAGGGGAAGGGAGGGAAAATGAATGCGAAGAAACCAGAGAGGAAGAAAATCCATGACAGGTTCCTAACTATTGGAAACCAACTGAGGGTTGCTGGAGGAAAGGTGGCTGGGGAGATGGGGTAACTGTGTGATGGGCATTAAGGAATGCCTGTGATGTGATGAACACTGGGTGTTATACACAACTGATGAATTGTGGAACGCTACATTTGAAACTACTGGTGTACTCTATGTTGGCTAATTCAATTTCAATTTTAAAAAAGTCTATTTGGTCTGATATAAGGATTGCTACTCTGACTTCTTTTGACATCCACTTGCATGATTAATGTTTCTCCATCTCTTAATTTCCATCTGCAGGTGTCTTTAGGTGTGAAATCTTTTATATATATAGACAAACTCTGTCATGCTCTTTTGCTTGGAGCATTTAGTCCATTTACATTCAAACTGATTATCATTAGACATGTATTTATTGATGTTTTGTTACTTGTTTCATAGTTTTTTGTGTAGTTTTTCTCTGATCCTTTCTTCTCTTGCTCTCTCTCTCATGGTTTGCTCGTTTTCTTTAATGATATTCTTGGATTTCTTTCCCTTTATCTTTTGCATGTGTATTAGTGCTTTGGGTTTGTGGTGACCCCCTGGATTATATATAGCCTTTTCGGTCTATATTAAGTTGAATGCTGTTTAAGTTCAAACCCACTGTTGACTCCTCCTCATGTGTTAGGGTATATGTTTTCATATTTTACATACTTTTATTTTGTGAATCCCTTAACTGATTTTTACAGAAATACTTATTTTTACTGCTTCCTTGATTCATTATTGTCATACTCTCACTTACGGTTTTTTTCCACTCATAGTGTCCCCTTCAATATTTTTTGTAGTTAATTTAGTGGTCATGAACTCTTTTAGTTTGTGTGGCTAAGAAACTCTTTTTCTCCCCTTCTTTTCTGAAGGATAGGCTTGCTGGATAAATTATTCCTTGCTGCAGATTTTTCTCATTCAGCACTTTGAATATTTAACGCCACTTTCTTCTGTCCTGCATAGTTTCTGCTGAAAACTCAGCTGATAGCTTTATGGGCTTTCCCTTGCATGTTACCTGTCTTCTTTTATCTTGCTGCTTTAAATGTTTTTTCTTTATCACTACCTTTTCCCATTTGGATTACTATGTGTCTTGATGTGGACCTCCTTCGGTTGACTTTGTGGGAGGGGATCTCTATGCCTTATGGATTTGTATAGGTTTCCTTCACCAGATTAGGTTAAGTTTTCAGCTCTTCTTTGCTCAAATAGATTTTCTGCCCCCTTTTCCCCCTTTTCACCTTCTGGGATCCCTCTAATGTGGGTGTTGTTACACTGGATGGAGTCACTGAATTCCCTAAGTCTCTTCTCATTTTTGCATACTTCTTTTTCCTCTCATTTGTTCCGCTTGATTACTTTCCATTACTGTCTTCTAGTTCATTAATTTGTTCCTCTGCTTCGTCCATCCTGCTAATTATTCTATCTAGTATATTCTTCATTTCATTTCTTGTGTTCCACATCTCTGATTATTTCTTTCATATCTCTTTGTTAAGAGTCTCAGTGATGTTCCCCCTTCTGATGTCCTCCCTCTTTTCATTTCCCCAGTGAGTATCTTTATAATTGTTATCTTAAATTTTCTGTCAGGCATGTTCCTTATATCCATTTTGTTTAGGTCTCTTGCTGTGGCTTTGTCCTCTTCTTTCGTTTAGGACATAGTCCTCTGTCTGCTCATTTGGCCTACTTCTCAGAGAATATCTCTCGGTGAGGAAGGTCAGATATATTGCTTGTTCTTGAAAATACGGGGCAGAACATACATTTTTAACTTGGTGATGCTGGTTCTCCTCTGAAGGTAATGCATAGCAACAACAGAGACTGGATCTGGACTGTGTCATTGTGCACAACACATGGGGTGTGCTGTTTTAACAAGATGCATGCGTGTTCTGTGGGTGATGGGGAGACATATTGTTGTCAAGGATTGTGTGGGTCTTATCAGGGAGGGTATCCACAGCACTGGGACTGAAGCAGGTGTGGTAGGTGTGGGGATGGGCCATGGTTTATGCAAGTTAGTGATTGCTAGATTGTGCTTGATCTTGCAGGTAGGTGTGTGTTTATAATGAGGGGCCGTAGAGGGAAATGGCACCTGCCAGCTCCTTTGTTCCTGGACAAGTCCCTTAGCAAACTCTGAGTTCAGGAACTATGTCTCCCTTGTTTAATCCTCAAGCACGTTTCAACCTGCTTCACCCAAGCTTCTCCAGACTGTTTGCTGTGCTTTCTCTTTAAGGACAGATCTCAGCTTCCGATCACCTTCTGTGCTCTCTCAGAGCTGAGACAGCTGATTTTTAAAAGTTCCAAGCTTTAAGTCTGCTGGTTGTATACGCTCACAAATGTCATCCCTTCTGATTTTCAAAGCCACAAGCTATGAGGATGTCTCTACGCTTTAGAGGCTCCCCGGTGTAGTAGTTTGTTTCTGGCCCCTCTGTGACTGTGGTTCCCTCCCTCTGGTGGTCAGAAATACGGGGTTTAGATTCCTACAGAGTCCTTGTCCTTCCTACCATCTTTGATGTGATTTCCTCTCTCCATTTAGTTGTAGAGTTTTGTTGGGAAATCTGAAGGTCCATTTCTGGGTGACTCTGGTGTGAGTGTGATCTAGTTGTATCTGTGGGATGAGGTGAGTTTAGGGTCCTTCTACTCTGCCATCTTCCCCACAATTCAGTTTATTTTGTCTCATAAAAATATTACGACTCCAACTTTCTTTTCACTTCCATTTGCATCATAAATCGTTTTGTTTCCCATTACTTCGAATCTGCTTTTATTTTTACGTCTGAAGTGATTCTCTGGTAGGCAGCATAGAGATGGGTCTTGCTTCCTCTTTACAGTCTATGTTTTCTGATTGGGATATTTAGTCCTTTTTTGTTAAAGCAATCATTGATAAAGTATTTGTATCTCTGTAGTTTACTTCACAAGGAAAAGTGTGAAAGGCTTCGCTCTGAGAAGGAGGTCTGCGTGGACGCCTCTTTCAACTCAC
This sequence comes from Eumetopias jubatus, assembly GCF_037043125.1. Taxonomy (NCBI): domain Eukaryota; kingdom Metazoa; phylum Chordata; class Mammalia; order Carnivora; family Otariidae; genus Eumetopias; species Eumetopias jubatus. The sequence continues at coordinate 966,134 of NW_028274877.1, forward strand.
GGCTTGTTTCTGGCTGACGGAAGGCTTCTCAAGGGTGTGTACGGAAGCCTACGGAAAAAGCGCCTACACTTCACTCTCCGGGGGGAATAAAAGCAAGAACCCAAAAGCATCAGTGAGAAACCGTCACTCAACGAACACCTTCTTTCCTGACGAGACAGAAACATGTTCAACTCTGTGTGTGTGTGTGTGTGTGTGTGTGTGTGTGTGTGTGCGCGCGCGCGCGTGAGGGAATAAGGAATGTGCCATGCACTCACCTGGGAAAAGCAAGTCTGCGTATACGGCAACTCTCCACTAACATATTCAGGTATCCTTGAGAGAGAAGCATTTCCAAAAGTGGGTGTGGAAGCATCATGAATGTGCCGTAAGCTTTACTACCGTTCAACACCCAAACTCAACACCCAAAAAACAAATAAGCGAGTCAAGAAATGGGCAGAAGATATGAACAGATATTTCTCCAAAGAAGACACACAAATGGCCAACAGACATATGACAAACTGCTCAACATCACTTGGCATGGGGAAAAAGAAATCCAAATGACAGTGAGATACCACTTCACACCAGTCAGAATTGCAAAAATTAACAAGCGGAGAAATAACAAATGTTGGTGAGGAGAAAGGGGAACTCTCTTACACTTCTACGTGGGAATGAAAACTGGTACAGCCACTTTGGAAAACAATATGGAGGTTCCTCAAGAACTTAAAACAGAGCTCCCTTACAACCCAGCAATTTTATTTACCCCAAAGCTACCAATGTAGTGATCTGAAGGGGCAACTGCACCCCGAATGTTTATAGCAACATTGTCCACAATAGCCAAACCGTGGAAGGAACCAAGACATCCATCGACAGATAAATGGATAAAGAAAACATGGTATATACATATACAATGGAATATGACTCAGCCATCAGAAAGGATCAATATTGAGCATATCGATGTGGATGGCACTGGAGGGTATTATGCTGAGCAAAATAAGTCAGTCAGAGAAAAACAATTATTATATGGTTTTACTCATATGTGGAATAGAAGGAACAGCACAGAGGATCATAGGGGAAGGGAGGGAAAATGAATGCGAAGAAACCAGAGAGGAAGAAAATCCATGACAGGTTCCTAACTATTGGAAACCAACTGAGGGTTGCTGGAGGAAAGGTGGCTGGGGAGATGGGGTAACTGTGTGATGGGCATTAAGGAATGCCTGTGATGTGATGAACACTGGGTGTTATACACAACTGATGAATTGTGGAACGCTACATTTGAAACTACTGGTGTACTCTATGTTGGCTAATTCAATTTCAATTTTAAAAAAGTCTATTTGGTCTGATATAAGGATTGCTACTCTGACTTCTTTTGACATCCACTTGCATGATTAATGTTTCTCCATCTCTTAATTTCCATCTGCAGGTGTCTTTAGGTGTGAAATCTTTTATATATATAGACAAACTCTGTCATGCTCTTTTGCTTGGAGCATTTAGTCCATTTACATTCAAACTGATTATCATTAGACATGTATTTATTGATGTTTTGTTACTTGTTTCATAGTTTTTTGTGTAGTTTTTCTCTGATCCTTTCTTCTCTTGCTCTCTCTCTCATGGTTTGCTCGTTTTCTTTAATGATATTCTTGGATTTCTTTCCCTTTATCTTTTGCATGTGTATTAGTGCTTTGGGTTTGTGGTGACCCCCTGGATTATATATAGCCTTTTCGGTCTATATTAAGTTGAATGCTGTTTAAGTTCAAACCCACTGTTGACTCCTCCTCATGTGTTAGGGTATATGTTTTCATATTTTACATACTTTTATTTTGTGAATCCCTTAACTGATTTTTACAGAAATACTTATTTTTACTGCTTCCTTGATTCATTATTGTCATACTCTCACTTACGGTTTTTTTCCACTCATAGTGTCCCCTTCAATATTTTTTGTAGTTAATTTAGTGGTCATGAACTCTTTTAGTTTGTGTGGCTAAGAAACTCTTTTTCTCCCCTTCTTTTCTGAAGGATAGGCTTGCTGGATAAATTATTCCTTGCTGCAGATTTTTCTCATTCAGCACTTTGAATATTTAACGCCACTTTCTTCTGTCCTGCATAGTTTCTGCTGAAAACTCAGCTGATAGCTTTATGGGCTTTCCCTTGCATGTTACCTGTCTTCTTTTATCTTGCTGCTTTAAATGTTTTTTCTTTATCACTACCTTTTCCCATTTGGATTACTATGTGTCTTGATGTGGACCTCCTTCGGTTGACTTTGTGGGAGGGGATCTCTATGCCTTATGGATTTGTATAGGTTTCCTTCACCAGATTAGGTTAAGTTTTCAGCTCTTCTTTGCTCAAATAGATTTTCTGCCCCCTTTTCCCCCTTTTCACCTTCTGGGATCCCTCTAATGTGGGTGTTGTTACACTGGATGGAGTCACTGAATTCCCTAAGTCTCTTCTCATTTTTGCATACTTCTTTTTCCTCTCATTTGTTCCGCTTGATTACTTTCCATTACTGTCTTCTAGTTCATTAATTTGTTCCTCTGCTTCGTCCATCCTGCTAATTATTCTATCTAGTATATTCTTCATTTCATTTCTTGTGTTCCACATCTCTGATTATTTCTTTCATATCTCTTTGTTAAGAGTCTCAGTGATGTTCCCCCTTCTGATGTCCTCCCTCTTTTCATTTCCCCAGTGAGTATCTTTATAATTGTTATCTTAAATTTTCTGTCAGGCATGTTCCTTATATCCATTTTGTTTAGGTCTCTTGCTGTGGCTTTGTCCTCTTCTTTCGTTTAGGACATAGTCCTCTGTCTGCTCATTTGGCCTACTTCTCAGAGAATATCTCTCGGTGAGGAAGGTCAGATATATTGCTTGTTCTTGAAAATACGGGGCAGAACATACATTTTTAACTTGGTGATGCTGGTTCTCCTCTGAAGGTAATGCATAGCAACAACAGAGACTGGATCTGGACTGTGTCATTGTGCACAACACATGGGGTGTGCTGTTTTAACAAGATGCATGCGTGTTCTGTGGGTGATGGGGAGACATATTGTTGTCAAGGATTGTGTGGGTCTTATCAGGGAGGGTATCCACAGCACTGGGACTGAAGCAGGTGTGGTAGGTGTGGGGATGGGCCATGGTTTATGCAAGTTAGTGATTGCTAGATTGTGCTTGATCTTGCAGGTAGGTGTGTGTTTATAATGAGGGGCCGTAGAGGGAAATGGCACCTCCCAGCTCCTTTGTTCCTGGACAAGTCCCTTAGCAAACTCTGAGTTCAGGAACTATGTCTCCCTTGTTTAATCCTCAAGCACGTTTCAACCTGCTTCACCCAAGCTTCTCCAGACTGTTTGCTGTGCTTTCTCTTTAAGGACAGATCTCAGCTTCCGATCACCTTCTGTGCTCTCTCAGAGCTGAGACAGCTGATTTTTAAAAGTTCCAAGCTTTAAGTCTGCTGGTTGTATACGCTCACAAATGTCATCCCTTCTGATTTTCAAAGCCACAAGCTATGAGGATGTCTCTACGCTTTAGAGGCTCCCCGGTGTAGTAGTTTGTTTCTGGCCCCTCTGTGACTGTGGTTCCCTCCCTCTGGTGGTCAGAAATACGGGGTTTAGATTCCTACAGAGTCCTTGTCCTTCCTACCATCTTTGATGTGATTTCCTCTCTCCATTTAGTTGTAGAGTTTTGTTGGGAAATCTGAAGGTCCATTTCTGGGTGACTCTGGTGTGAGTGTGATCTAGTTGTATCTGTGGGATGAGGTGAGTTTAGGGTCCTTCTACTCTGCCATCTTCCCCACAATTCAGTTTATTTTGTCTCCTAAAAATATTACGACTCCAACTTTCTTTTCACTTCCATTTGCATCATAAATGGTTTTGTTTCCCATTACTTCGAATCTGCTTTTATTTTTACGTCTGAAGTGATTCTCTGGTAGGCAGCATAGAGATGGGTCTTGCTTCCTCTTTACAGTCTATGTTTTCTGATTGGGATATTTAGTCCTTTTTTGTTAAAGCAATCATTGATAAAGTATTTGTATCTCTCTAGTTTACTTCACAAGGAAAAGTGTGAAAGGCTTCGCTCTGAGAAGGAGGTCTGCGTGGACGCCTCTTTCAACTCACGGCTTGTTTCTGGCTGACGGAAGGCTTCTCAAGGGTGTGTACGGAAGCCTACGGAAAAAGCGCCTACACTTCACTCTCCGGGGGGAATAAAAGCAAGAACCCAAAAGCATCAGTGAGAAACCGTCACTCAACGAACACCTTCTTTCCTGACGAGACAGAAACATGTTCAACTCTGTGTGTGTGTGTGTGTGTGTGTGTGTGTGTGTGTGTGCGCGCGCGCGCGTGAGGGAATAAGGAATGTGCCATGCACTCACCTGGGAAAAGCAAGTCTGCGTATACGGCAACTCTCCACTAACATATTCAGGTATCCTTGAGAGAGAAGCATTTCCAAAAGTGGGTGTGGAAGCATCATGAATGTGCCGTAAGCTTTACTACCGTTCAACACCCAAACTCAACACCCAAAAAACAAATAAGCGAGTCAAGAAATGGGCAGAAGATATGAACAGATATTTCTCCAAAGAAGACACACAAATGGCCAACAGACATATGACAAACTGCTCAACATCACTTGGCATGGGGAAAAAGAAATCCAAATGACAGTGAGATACCACTTCACACCAGTCAGAATTGCAAATTTAACAAGCGGAGAAATAACAAATGTTGGTGAGGAGAAAGGGGAACTCTCTTACACTTCTACGTGGGAATGAAAACTGGTACAGCCACTTTGGAAAACAATATGGAGGTTCCTCAAGAACTTAAAACAGAGCTCCCTTACAACCCAGCAATTTTATTTACCCCAAAGCTACCAATGTAGTGATCTGAAGGGGCAACTGCACCCCGAATGTTTATAGCAACATTGTCCACAATAGCCAAACCGTGGAAGGAACCAAGACATCCATCGACAGATAAATGGATAAAGAAAACATGGTATATACATATACAATGGAATATGACTCAGCCATCAGAAAGGATCAATATTGAGCATATCGATGTGGATGGCACTGGAGGGTATTATGCTGAGCAAAATAAGTCAGTCAGAGAAAAACAATTATTATATGGTTTTACTCATATGTGGAATAGAAGGAACAGCACAGAGGATCATAGGGGAAGGGAGGGAAAATGAATGCGAAGAAACCAGAGAGGAAGAAAATCCATGACAGGTTCCTAACTATTGGAAACCAACTGAGGGTTGCTGGAGGAAAGGTGGCTGGGGAGATGGGGTAACTGTGTGATGGGCATTAAGGAATGCCTGTGATGTGATGAACACTGGGTGTTATACACAACTGATGAATTGTGGAACGCTACATTTGAAACTACTGGTGTACTCTATGTTGGCTAATTCAATTTCAATTTTAAAAAACTCTATTTGGTCTGATATAAGGATTGCTACTCTGACTTCTTTTGACCTCCACTTGCATGATTAATGTTTCTCCATCTCTTAATTTCCATCTGCAGGTGTCTTTAGGTGTGAAATCTTTTATATATATAGACAAACTCTGTCATGCTCTTTTGCTTGGAGCATTTAGTCCATTTACATTCAAACTGATTATCATTAGACATGTATTTATTGATGTTTTGTTACTTGTTTCATAGTTTTTTGTGTAGTTTTTCTCTGATCCTTTCTTCTCTTGCTCTCTCTCTCATGGTTTGCTCGTTTTCTTTAATGATATTCTTGGATTTCTTTCCCTTTATCTTTTGCATGTGTATTAGTGCTTTGGGTTTGTGGTGACCCCCTGGATTATATATAGCCTTTTCGGTCTATATTAAGTTGAATGCTGTTTAAGTTCAAACCCACTGTTGACTCCTCCTCATGTGTTAGGGTATATGTTTTCATATTTTACATACTTTTATTTTGTGAATCCCTTAACTGATTTTTACAGAAATACTTATTTTTACTGCTTCCTTGATTCATTATTGTCATACTCTCACTTACGGTTTTTTTCCACTCATAGTGTCCCCTTCAATATTTTTTGTAGTTAATTTAGTGGTCATGAACTCTTTTAGTTTGTGTGGCTAAGAAACTCTTTTTCTCCCCTTCTTTTCTGAAGGATAGGCTTGCTGGATAAATTATTCCTTGCTGCAGATTTTTCTCATTCAGCACTTTGAATATTTAACGCCACTTTCTTCTGTCCTGCATAGTTTCTGCTGAAAACTCAGCTGATAGCTTTATGGGCTTTCCCTTGCATGTTACCTGTCTTCTTTTATCTTGCTGCTTTAAATGTTTTTTCTTTATCACTACCTTTTCCCATTTGGATTACTATGTGTCTTGATGTGGACCTCCTTCGGTTGACTTTGTGGGAGGGGATCTCTATGCCTTATGGATTTGTATAGGTTTCCTTCACCAGATTAGGTTAAGTTTTCAGCTCTTCTTTGCTCAAATAGATTTTCTGCCCCCTTTTCCCCCTTTTCACCTTCTGGGATCCCTCTAATGTGGGTGTTGTTACACTGGATGGAGTCACTGAATTCCCTAAGTCTCTTCTCATTTTTGCATACTTCTTTTTCCTCTCATTTGTTCCGCTTGATTACTTTCCATTACTGTCTTCTAGTTCATTAATTTGTTCCTCTGCTTCGTCCATCCTGCTAATTATTCTATCTAGTATATTCTTCATTTCATTTCTTGTGTTCCACATCTCTGATTATTTCTTTCATAACTCTTTGTTAAGAGTCTCAGTGATGTTCCCCCTTCTGATGTCCTCCCTCTTTTCATTTCCCCAGTGAGTATCTTTATAATTGTTATCTTAAATTTTCTGTCAGGCATGTTCCTTATATCCATTTTGTTTAGGTCTCTTGCTGTGGCTTTGTCCTCTTCTTTCGTTTAGGACATAGTCCTCTGTCTGCTCATTTGGCCTACTTCTCAGAGAATATCTCTCGGTGAGGAAGGTCAGATATATTGCTTGTTCTTGAAAATACGGGGCAGAACATACATTTTTAACTTGGTGATGCTGGTTCTCCTCTGAAGGTAATGCATAGCAACAACAGAGACTGGATCTGGACTGTGTCATTGTGCACAACACATGGGGTGTGCTGTTTTAACAAGATGCATGCGTGTTCTGTGGGTGATGGGGAGACATATTGTTGTCAAGGATTGTGTGGGTCTTATCAGGGAGGGTATCCACAGCACTGGGACTGAAGCAGGTGTGGTAGGTGTGGGGATGGGCCATGGTTTATGCAAGTTAGTGATTGCTAGATTGTGCTTGATCTTGCAGGTAGGTGTGTGTTTATAATGAGGGGCCGTAGAGGGAAATGGCACCTGCCAGCTCCTTTGTTCCTGGACAAGTCCCTTAGCAAACTCTGAGTTCAGGAACTATGTCTCCCTTGTTTAATCCTCAAGCACGTTTCAACCTGCTTCACCCAAGCTTCTCCAGACTGTTTGCTGTGCTTTCTCTTTAAGGACAGATCTCAGCTTCCGATCACCTTCTGTGCTCTCTCAGAGCTGAGACAGCTGATTTTTAAAAGTTCCAAGCTTTAAGTCTGCTGGTTGTATACGCTCACAAATGTCATCCCTTCTGATTTTCAAAGCCACAAGCTATGAGGATGTCTCTACGCTTTAGAGGCTCCCCGGTGTAGTAGTTTGTTTCTGGCCCCTCTGTGACTGTGGTTCCCTCCCTCTGGTGGTCAGAAATACGGGGTTTAGATTCCTACAGAGTCCTTGTCCTTCCTACCATCTTTGATGTGATTTCCTCTCTCCATTTAGTTGTAGAGTTTTGTTGGGAAATCTGAAGGTCCATTTCTGGGTGACTCTGGTGTGAGTGTGATCTAGTTGTATCTGTGGGATGAGGTGAGTTTAGGGTCCTTCTACTCTGCCATCTTCCCCACAATTCAGTTTATTTTGTCTCATAAAAATATTACGACTCCAACTTTCTTTTCACTTCCATTTGCATCATAAATCGTTTTGTTTCCCATGACTTCGAATCTGCTTTTATTTTTAGGTCTGAAGTGATTCTCTGGTAGGCAGCATAGAGATGGGTCTTGCTTCCTCTTTACAGTCTATGTTTTCTGATTGGGATATTTAGTCCTTTTTTGTTAAAGCAATCATTGATAAAGTATTTGTATCTCTCTAGTTTACTTCACAAGGAAAAGTGTGAAAGGCTTCGCTCTGAGAAGGAGGTCTGCGTGGACGCCTCTTTCAACTCACGGCTTGTTTCTGGCTGACGGAAGGCTTCTCAAGGGTGTGTACGGAAGCCTACGGAAAAAGCGCCTACACTTCACTCTCCGGGGGGAATAAAAGCAAGAACCCAAAAGCATCAGTGAGAAACCGTCACTCAACGAACACCTTCTTTCCTGACGAGACAGAAACATGTTCAACTCTGTGTGTGTGTGTGTGTGTGTGTGTGTGTGTGTGCGCGCGCGCGCGTGAGGGAATAAGGAATGTGCCATGCACTCACCTGGGAAAAGCAAGTCTGCGTATACGGCAACTCTCCACTAACATATTCAGGTATCCTTGAGAGAGAAGCATTTCCAAAAGTGGGTGTGGAAGCATCATTAATGTGCCGTAAGCTTTACTACCGTTCAACACCCAAACTCAACACCCAAAAAACAAATAAGCGAGTCAAGAAATGGGCGGAAGATATGAACAGATATTTCTCCAAAGAAGACACACAAATGGCCAACAGACATATGACAAACTGCTCAACATCACTTGGCATGGGGAAAAAGAAATCCAAATGACAGTGAGATACCACTTCACACCAGTCAGAATTGCAAAAATTAACAAGCGGAGAAATAACAAATGTTGGTGAGGAGAAAGGGGAACTCTCTTACACTTCTACGTGGGAATGAAAACTGGTACAGCCACTTTGGAAAACAATATGGAGGTTCCTCAAGAACTTAAAACAGAGCTCCCTTACAACCCAGCAATTTTATTTACCCCAAAGCTACCAATGTAGTGATCTGAAGGGGCAACTGCACCCCGAATGTTTATAGCAACATTGTCCACAATAGCCAAACCGTGGAAGGAACCAAGACATCCATCGACAGATAAATGGATAAAGAAAACATGGTATATACATATACAATGGAATATGACTCAGCCATCAGAAAGGATCAATATTGAGCATATCGATGTGGATGGCACTGGAGGGTATTATGCTGAGCAAAATAAGTCAGTCAGAGAAAAACAATTATTATATGGTTTTACTCATATGTGGAATAGAAGGAACAGCACAGAGGATCATAGGGGAAGGGAGGGAAAATGAATGCGAAGAAACCAGAGAGGAAGAAAATCCATGACAGGTTCCTAACTATTGGAAACCAACTGAGGGTTGCTGGAGGAAAGGTGGCTGGGGAGATGGGGTAACTGTGTGATGGGCATTAAGGAATGCCTGTGATGTGATGAACACTGGGTGTTATACACAACTGATGAATTGTGGAACGCTACATTTGAAACTACTGGTGTACTCTATGTTGGCTAATTCAATTTCAATTTTAAAAAACTCTATTTGGTCTGATATAAGGATTGCTACTCTGACTTCTTTTGACATCCACTTGCATGATTAATGTTTCTCCATCTCTTAATTTCCATCTGCAGGTGTCTTTAGGTGTGAAATCTTTTATATATATAGACAAACTCTGTCATGCTCTTTTGCTTGGAGCATTTAGTCCATTTACATTCAAACTGATTATCATTAGACATGTATTTATTGATGTTTTGTTACTTGTTTCATAGTTTTTTGTGTAGTTTTTCTCTGATCCTTTCTTCTCTTGCTCTCTCTCTCATGGTTTGCTCGTTTTCTTTAATGATATTCTTGGATTTCTTTCCCTTTATCTTTTGCATGTGTATTAGTGCTTTGGGTTTGTGGTGACCCCCTGGATTATATATAGCCTTTTCGGTCTATATTAAGTTGAATGCTGTTTAAGTTCAAACCCACTGTTGACTCCTCCTCATGTGTTAGGGTATATGTTTTCATATTTTACATACTTTTATTTTGTGAATCCCTTAACTGATTTTTACAGAAATACTTATTTTTACTGCTTCCTTGATTCATTATTGTCCTACTCTCACTTACGATTTTTTTCCACTCATAGTGTCCCCTTCAATATTTTTTGTAGTTAATTTAGTGGTCATGAACTCTTTTAGTTTGTGTGGCTAAGAAACTCTTTTTCTCCCCTTCTTTTCTGAAGGATAGGCTTGCTGGATAAATTATTCCTTGCTGCAGATTTTTCTCATTCAGCACTTTGAATATTTAACGCCACTTTCTTCTGTCCTGCATAGTTTCTGCTGAAAACTCAGCTGATAGCTTTATGGGCTTTCCCTTGCATGTTACCTGTCTTCTTTTATCTTGCTGCTTTAAATGTTTTTTCTTTATCACTACCTTTTCCCATTTGGATTACTATGTGTCTTGATGTGGACCTCCTTCGGTTGACTTTGTGGGAGGGGATCTCTATGCCTTATGGATTTGTATAGGTTTCCTTCACCAGATTAGGTTAAGTTTTCAGCTCTTCTTTGCTCAAATAGATTTTCTGCCCCCTTTTCCCCCTTTTCACCTTCTGGGATCCCTCTAATGTGGGTGTTGTTACACTGGATGGAGTCACTGAATTCCCTAAGTCTCTTCTCATTTTTGCATACTTCTTTTTCCTCTCATTTGTTCCGCTTGATTACTTTCCATTACTGTCTTCTAGTTCATTAATTTGTTCCTCTGCTTCGTCCATCCTGCTAATTATTCTATCTAGTTTATTCTTCATTTCATTTCTTGTGTTCCACATCTCTGATTATTTCTTTCATATCTCTTTGTTAAGAGTCTCAGTGATGTTCCCCCTTCTGATGTCCTCCCTCTTTTCATTTCCCCAGTGAGTATCTTTATAATTGTTATCTTAAATTTTCTGTCAGGCATGTTCCTTATATCCATTTTGTTTAGGTCTCTTGCTGTGGCTTTGTCCTCTTCTTTCGTTTAGGACATAGTCCTCTGTCTGCTCATTTGGCCTACTTCTCAGAGAATATCTCTCGGTGAGGAAGGTCAGATATATTGCTTGTTCTTGAAAATACGGGGCAGAACATACATTTTTAACTTGGTGATGCTGGTTCTCCTCTGAAGGTAATGCATAGCAACAACAGAGACTGGATCTGGACTGTGTCATTGTGCACAACACATGGGGTGTGCTGTTTTAACAAGATGCATGCGTGTTCTGTGGGTGATGGGGAGACATATTGTTGTCAAGGATTGTGTGGGTCTTATCAGGGAGGGTATCCACAGCACTGGGACTGAAGCAGGTGTGGTAGGTGTGGGGATGGGCCATGGTTTATGCAAGTTAGTGATTGCTAGATTGTGCTTGATCTTGCAGGTAGGTGTGTGTTTATAATGAGGGGCCGTAGAGGGAAATGGCACCTGCCAGCTCCTTTGTTCCTGGACAAGTCCCTTAGCAAACTCTGAGTTCAGGAACTATGTCTCCCTTGTTTAATCCTCAAGCACGTTTCAACCTGCTTCACCCAAGCTTCTCCAGACTGTTTGCTGTGCTTTCTCTTTAAGGACAGATCTCAGCTTCCGATCACCTTCTGTGCTCTCTCAGAGCTGAGACAGCTGATTTTTAAAAGTTCCAAGCTTTAAGTCTGCTGGTTGTATACGCTCACAAATGTCATCCCTTCTGATTTTCAAAGCCACAAGCTATGAGGATGTCTCTACGCTTTAGAGGCTCCCCGGTGTAGTAGTTTGTTTCTAGCCCCTCTGTGACTGTGGTTCCCTCCCTCTGGTGGTCAGAAATACGGGGTTTAGATTCCTACAGAGTCCTTGTCCTTCCTACCATCTTTGATGTGATTTCCTCTCTCCATTTAGTTGTAGAGTTTTGTTGGGAAATCTGAAGGTCCATTTCTGGGTGACTCTGGTGTGAGTGTGATCTAGTTGTATCTGTGGGATGAGGTGAGTTTAGGGTCCTTCTACTCTGCCATCTTCCCCACAATTCAGTTTATTTTGTCTCATAAAAATATTACGACTCCAACTTTCTTTTCACTTCCATTTGCATCATAAATCGTTTTGTTTCCCATGACTTCGAATGTGCTTTTATTTTTAGGTCTGAAGTGATTCTCTGGTAGGCAGCATAGAGATGGGTCTTGCTTCCTCTTTACAGTCTATGTTTTCTGATTGGGATATTTAGTCCTTTTTTGTTAAAGCAATCATTGATAAAGTATTTGTATCTCTCTAGTTTACTTCACAAGGAAAAGTGTGAAAGGCTTCGCTCTGAGAAGGAGGTCTGCGTGGACGCCTCTTTCAACTCACGGCTTGTTTCTGGCTGACGGAAGGCTTCTCAAGGGTGTGTACGCAAGCCTACGGAAAAAGCGCCTACACTTCACTCTCCGGGGGGAATAAAAGCAAGAACCCAAAAGCATCAGTGAGAAACCGTCACTCAACGAACACCTTCTTTCCTGACGAGACAGAAACATGTTCAACTCTGTGTGTGTGTGTGTGTGTGTGTGTGTGTGTGTGTGCGCGCGCGCGCGTGAGGGAATAAGGAATGTGCCATGCACTCACCTGGGAAAAGCAAGTCTGCGTATACGGCAACTCTCCACTAACATATTCAGGTATCATTGAGAGAGAAGCATTTCCAAAAGTGGGTGTGGAAGCATCATGAATGTGCCGTAAGCTTTACTACCGTTCAACACCCAAACTCAACACCCAAAAAACAAATAAGCGAGTCAAGAAATGGGCAGAAGATATGAACAGATATTTCTCCAAAGAAGACACACAAATGGCCAACAGACATATGACAAACTGCTCAACATCACTTGGCATGGGGAAAAAGAAATCCAAATGACAATGAGATACCACTTCACACCAGTCAGAATTGCAAAAATTAACAAGCGGAGAAATAACAAATGTTGGTGAGGAGAAAGGGGAACTCTCTTACACTTCTAAGTGGGAATGAAAACTGGTACAGCCACTTTGGAAAACAATATGGAGGTTCCTCAAGAACTTAAAACAGAGCTCCCTTACAACCCAGCAATTTTATTTACCCCAAAGCTACCAATGTAGTGATCTGAAGGGGCAACTGCACCCCGAATGTTTATAGCAACATTGTCCACAATAGCCAAACCGTGGAAGGAACCAAGACATCCATCGACAGATAAATGGATAAAGAAAACATGGTATATACATATACAATGGAATATGACTCAGCCATCAGAAAGGATCAATATTGAGCATATCGATGTGGATGGCACTGGAGGGTATTATGCTGAGCAAAATAAGTCAGTCAGAGAAAAACAATTATTATATGGTTTTACTCATATGTGGAATAGAAGGAACAGCACAGAGGATCATAGGGGAAGGGAGGGAAAATGAATGCGAAGAAACCAGAGAGGAAGAAAATCCATGACAGGTTCCTAACTATTGGAAACCAACTGAGGGTTGCTGGAGGAAAGGTGGCTGGGGAGATGGGGTAACTGTGTGATGGGCATTAAGGAATGCCTGTGATGTGATGAACACTGGGTGTTATACACAACTGATGAATTGTGGAACGCTACATTTGAAACTACTGGTGTACTCTATGTTGGCTAATTCAATTTCAATTTTAAAAAACTCTATTTGGTCTGATATAAGGATTGCTACTCTGACTTCTTTTGACATCCACTTGCATGATTAATGTTTCTCCATCTCTTAATTTCCATCTGCAGGTGTCTTTAGGTGTGAAATCTTTTATATATATAGACAAACTCTGTCATGCTCTTTTGCTTGGAGCATTTAGTCCATTTACATTCAAACTGATTATCATTAGACATGTATTTATTGATGTTTTGTTACTTGTTTCATAGTTTTTTGTGTAGTTTTTCTCTGATCCTTTCTTCTCTTGCTCTCTCTCTCATGGTTTGCTCGTTTTCTTTAATGATATTCTTGGATTTCTTTCCCTTTATCTTTTGCATGTGTATTAGTGCTTTGGGTTTGTGGTGACCCCCTGGATTATATATAGCCTTTTCGGTCTATATTAAGTTGAATGCTGTTTAAGTTCAAACCCACTGTTGACTCCTCCTCATGTGTTAGGGTATATGTTTTCATATTTTACATACTTTTATTTTGTGAATCCCTTAACTGATTTTTACAGAAATACTTATTTTTACTGCTTCCTTGATTCATTATTGTCATACTCTCACTTACGGTTTTTTTCCACTCATAGTGTCCCCTTCAATATTTTTTGTAGTTAATTTAGTGGTCATGAACTCTTTTAGTTTGTGTGGCTAAGAAACTCTTTTTCTCCCCTTCTTTTCTGAAGGATAGGCTTGCTGGATAAATTATTCCTTGCTGCAGATTTTTCTCATTCAGCACTTTGAATATTTAACGCCACTTTCTTCTGTCCTGCATAGTTTCTGCTGAAAACTCAGCTGATAGCTTTATGGGCTTTCCCTTGCATGTTACCTGTCTTCTTTTATCTTGCTGCTTTAAATGTTTTTTCTTTATCACTACCTTTTCCCATTTGGATTACTATGTGTCTTGATGTGGACCTCCTTCGGTTGACTTTGTGGGAGGGGATCTCTATGCCTTATGGATTTGTATAGGTTTCCTTCACCAGATTAGGTTAAGTTTTCAGCTCTTCTTTGCTCAAATAGATTTTCTGCCCCCTTTTCCCCCTTTTCACCTTCTGGGATCCCTCTAATGTGGGTGTTGTTACACTGGATGGAGTCACTGAATTCCCTAAGTCTCTTCTCATTTTTGCATACTTCTTTTTCCTCTCATTTGTTCCGCTTGATTACTTTCCATTACTGTCTTCTAGTTCATTAATTTGTTCCTCTGCTTCGTCCATCCTGCTAATTATTCTATCTAGTATATTCTTAATTTCATTTCTTGTGTTCCACATCTCTGATTATTTCTTTCATATCTCTTTGTTAAGAGTCTCAATGATGTTCCCCCTTCTGATGTCCTCCCTCTTTTCATTTCCCCAGTGAGTATCTTTATAATTGTTATCTTAAATTTTCTGTCAGGCATGTTCCTTATATCCATTTTGTTTAGGTCTCTTGCTGTGGCTTTGTCCTCTTCTTTCATTTAGGACATAGTCCTCTGTCTGCTCATTTGGCCTACTTCTCAGAGAATATCTCTCGGTTAGGAAGGTCAGATATATTGCTTGTTCTTGAAAATACGGGGCAGAACATACATTTTTAACTTGGTGATGCTGGTTCTCCTCTGAAGGTAATGCATAGCAACAACAGAGACTGGATCTGGACTGTGTCATTGTGCACAACACATGGGGTGTGCTGTTTTAACAAGATGCATGCGTGTTCTGTGGGTGATGGGGAGACATATTGTTGTCAAGGATTGTGTGGGTCTTATCAGGGAGGGTATCCACAGCACTGGGACTGAAGCAGGTGTGGTAGGTGTGGGGATGGGCCATGGTTTATGCAAGTTAGTGATTGCTAGATTGTGCTTGATCTTGCAGGTAGGTGTGTGTTTATAATGAGGGGCCGTAGAGGGAAATGGCACCTGCCAGCTCCTTTGTTCCTGGACAAGTCCCTTAGCAAACTCTGAGTTCAGGAACTATGTCTCCCTTGTTTAATCCTCAAGCACGTTTCAACCTGCTTCACCCAAGCTTCTCCAGACTGTTTGCTGTGCTTTCTCTTTAAGGACAGATCTCAGCTTCCGATCACCTTCTGTGCTCTCTCAGAGCTGAGACAGCTGATTTTTAAAAGTTCCAAGCTTTAAGTCTGCTGGTTGTATACGCTCACAAATGTCATCCCTTCTGATTTTCAAAGCCACAAGCTATGAGGATGTCTCTACGCTTTAGAGGCTCCCCGGTGTAGTAGTTTGTTTCTAGCCCCTCTGTGACTGTGGTTCCCTCCCTCTGGTGGTCAGAAATACGGGGTTTAGATTCCTACAGAGTCCTTGTCCTTCCTACCATCTTTGATGTGATTTCCTCTCTCCATTTAGTTGTAGAGTTTTGTTGGGAAATCTGAAGGTCCATTTCTGGGTGACTCTGGTGTGAGTGTGATCTAGTTGTATCTGTGGGATGAGGTGAGTTTAGGGTCCTTCTACTCTGCCATCTTCCCCACAATTCAGTTTATTTTGTCTCATAAAAATATTACGACTCCAACTTTCTTTTCACTTCCATTTGCATCATAAATCGTTTTGTTTCCCATTACTTCGAATCTGCTTTTATTTTTAGGTCTGAAGTGATTCTCTGGTAGGCAGCATAGAGATGGGTCTTGCTTCCTCTTTACAGTCTATGTTTTCTGATTGGGATATTTAGTCCTTTTTTGTTAAAGCAATCATTGATAAAGTATTTGTATCTCTCTAGTTTACTTCACAAGGAAAAGTGTGAAAGGCTTCACTCTGAGAAGGAGGTCTGCGTGGACGCCTCTTTCAACTCACGGCTTGTTTCTGGCTGACGGAAGGCTTCTCAAGGGTGTGTACGGAAGCCTACGGAAAAAGCGCCTACACTACACTCTCCGGGGGGAATAAAAGCAAGAACCCAAAAGCATCAGTGAGAAACCGTCACTCAACGAACACCTTCTTTCCTGACGAGACAGAAACATGTTCAACTCTGTGTGTGTGTGTGTGTGTGTGTGTGTGTGTGTGTGTGTGCGCGCGCGCGTGTGAGGGAATAAGGAATGTGCCATGCACTCACCTGGGAAAAGCAAGTCTGCGTATACGGCAACTCTCCACTAACATATTCAGGTATCCTTGAGAGAGAAGCATTTCCAAAAGTGGGTGTGGAAGCATCATGAATGTGCCGTAAGCTTTACTACAGTTCAACACCCAAACTCAACACCCAAAAAACAAATAAGCGAGTCAAGAAATGGGCAGAAGATATGAACAGATATTTCTCCAAAGAAGACACACAAATGGCCAACAGACATATGACAAACTGCTCAACATCACTTGGCATGGGGAAAAAGAAATCCAAATGACAATGAGATACCACTTCACACCAGTCAGAATTGCAAAAATTAACAAGCGGAGAAATAACAAATGTTGGTGAGGAGAAAGGGGAACTCTCTTACAATTCTACGTGGGAATGAAAACTGGTACAGCCACTTTGGAAAACAATATGGAGGTTCCTCAAGAACTTAAAACAGAGCTCCCTTACAACCCAGCAATTTTATTTACCCCAAAGCTACCAATGTAGTGATCTGAAGGGGCAACTGCACCCCGAATGTTTATAGCAACATTGTCCACAATAGCCAAACCGTGGAAGGAACCAAGACATCCATCGACAGATAAATGGATAAAGAAAACATGGTATATACATATACAATGGAATATGACTCAGCCATCAGAAAGGATCAATATTGAGCATATCGATGTGGATGGCACTGGAGGGTATTATGCTGAGCAAAATAAGTCAGTCAGAGAAAAACAATTATTATATGGTTTTACTCATATGTGGAATAGAAGGAACAGCACAGAGGATCATAGGGGAAGGGAGGGAAAATGAATGCGAAGAAACCAGAGAGGAAGAAAATCCATGACAGGTTCCTAACTATTGGAAACCAACTGAGGGTTGCTGGAGGAAAGGTGGCTGGGGAGATGGGGTAACTGTGTGATGGGCATTAAGGAATGCCTGTGATGTGATGAACACTGGGTGTTATACACAACTGATGAATTGTGGAACGCTACATTTGAAACTACTGGTGTACTCTATGTTGGCTAATTCAATTTCAATTTTAAAAAACTCTATTTGGTCTGATATAAGGATTGCTACTCTGACTTCTTTTGACATCCACTTGCATGATTAATGTTTCTCCATCTCTTAATTTCCATCTGCAGGTGTCTTTAGGTGTGAAATCTTTTATATATATAGACAAACTCTGTCATGCTCTTTTGCTTGGAGCATTTAGTCCATTTACATTCAAACTGATTATCATTAGACATGTATTTATTGATGTTTTGTTACTTGTTTCATAGTTTTTTGTGTAGTTTTTCTCTGATCCTTTCTTCTCTTGCTCTCTCTCTCATGGTTTGCTCGTTTTCTTTAATGATATTCTTGGATTTCTTTCCCTTTATCTTTTGCATGTGTATTAGTGCTTTGGGTTTGTGGTGACCCCCTGGATTATATATAGCCTTTTCGGTCTATATTAAGTTGAATGCTGTTTAAGTTCAAACCCACTGTTGACTCCTCCTCATGTGTTAGGGTATATGTTTTCATATTTTACATACTTTTATTTTGTGAATCCCTTAACTGATTTTTACAGAAATACTTATTTTTACTGCTTCCTTGATTCATTATTGTCATACTCTCACTTACGGTTCTTTTCCACTCATAGTGTCCCCTTCAATATTTTTTGTAGTTAATTTAGTGGTCATGAACTCTTTTAGTTTGTGTGGCTAAGAAACTCTTTTTCTCCCCTTCTTTTCTGAAGGATAGGCTTGCTGGATAAATTATTCCTTGCTGCAGATTTTTCTCATTCAGCACTTTGAATATTTAACGCCACTTTCCTCTGTCCTGCATAGTTTCTGCTGAAAACTCAGCTGATAGCTTTATGGGCTTTCCCTTGCATGTTACCTGTCTTCTTTTATCTTGCTGCTTTAAATGTTTTTTCTTTATCACTACCTTTTCCCATTTGGATTACTATGTGTCTTGATGTGGACCTCCTTCGGTTGACTTTGTGGGAGGGGATCTCTATGCCTTATGGATTTGTATAGGTTTCCTTCACCAGATTAGGTTAAGTTTTCAGCTCTTCTTTGCTCAAATAGATTTTCTGCCCCCTTTTCCCCCTTTTCACCTTCTGGGATCCCTCTAATGTGGGTGTTGTTACACTGGATGGAGTCACTGAATTCCCTAAGTCTCTTCTCATTTTTGCATACTTCTTTTTCCTCTCATTTGTTCCGCTTGATTACTTTCCATTACTGTCTTCTAGATCATTAATTTGTTCCTCTGCTTCGTCCATCCTGCTAATTATTCTATCTAGTATATTCTTCATTTCATTTCTTGTGTTCCACATCTCTGATTACTTCTTTCATATCTCTTTGTTAAGAGTCTCAGTGATGTTCCCCCTTCTGATGTCCTCCCTCTTTTCATTTCCCCAGTGAGTATCTTTATAATTGTTATCTTAAATTTTCTGTCAGGCATGTTCCTTATATCCATTTTGTTTAGGTCTCTTGCTGTGGCTTTGTCCTCTTCTTTCGTTTAGGACATAGTCCTCTGTCTGCTCATTTGGCCTACTTCTCAGAGAATATCTCTCGGTGAGGAAGGTCAGATATATTGCTTGTTCTTGAAAATACGGGGCAGAACATACATTTTTAACTTGGTGATGCTGGTTCTCCTCTGAAGGTAATGCATAGCAACAACAGAGACTGGATCTGGACTGTGTCATTGTGCACAACACATGGGGTGTGCTGTTTTAACAAGATGCATGCGTGTTCTGTGGGTGATGGGGAGACATATTGTTGTCAAGGATTGTGTGGGTCTTATCAGGGAGGGTATCCACAGCACTGGGACTGAAGCAGGTGTGGTAGGTGTGGGGATGGGCCATGGTTTATGCAAGTTAGTGATTGCTAGATTGTGCTTGATCTTGCAGGTAGGTGTGTGTTTATAATGAGGGGCCGTAGAGGGAAATGGAACCTGCCAGCTCCTTTGTTCCTGGACAAGTCCCTTAGCAAACTCTGAGTTCAGGAACTATGTCTCCCTTGTTTAATCCTCAAGCACCTTTCAACCTGCTTCACCCAAGCTTCTCCAGACTGTTTGCTGTGCTTTCTCTTTAAGGACAGATCTCAGCTTCCGATCACCTTCTGTGCTCTCTCAGAGCTGAGACAGCTGATTTTTAAAAGTTCCAAGCTTTAAGTCTGCTGGTTGTATACGCTCACAAATGTCATCCCTTCTGATTTTCAAAGCCACAAGCTATGAGGATGTCTCTACGCTTTAGAGGCTCCCTGGTGTAGTAGTTTGTTTCTGGCCCCTCTGTGACTGTGGTTCCCTCCCTCTGCTGGTCAGAAATACGGGGTTTAGATTCCTACAGAGTCCTTGTCCTTCCTACCATCTTTGATGTGATTTCCTCTCTCCATTTAGTTGTAGAGTTTTGTTGGGAAATCTGAAGGTCCATTTCTGGGTGACTCTGGTGTGAGTGTGATCTAGTTGTATCTGTGGGATGAGGTGAGTTTAGGGTCCTTCTACTCTGCCATCTTCCCCACAATTCAGTTTATTTTGTCTCATAAAAATATTACGACTCCAACTTTCTTTTCACTTCCATTTGCATCATAAATCGTTTTGTTTCCCATTACTTCGAATCTGCTTTTATTTTTAGGTCTGAAGTGATTCTCTGGTAGGCAGCATAGAGATGGGTCTTGCTTCCTCTTTACAGTCTATGTTTTCTGATTGGGATATTTAGTCCTTTTTTGTTAAAGCAATCATTGATAAAGTATTTGTATCTCTCTAGTTTACTTCACAAGGAAAAGTGTGAAAGGCTTCGCTCTGAGAAGGAGGTCTGCGTGGACGCCTCTTTCAACTCACGGCTTGTTTCTGGCTGACGGAAGGCTTCTCAAGGGTGTGTACGCAAGCCTACGGAAAAAGCGCCTACACTTCACTCTCCGGGGGGAATAAAAGCAAGAACCCAAAAGCATCAGTGAGAAACCGTCACTCAACGAACACCTTCTTTCCTGACGAGACAGAAACATGTTCAACTCTGTGTGTGTGTGTGTGTGTGTGTGTGTGTGTGTGTGTGCGCGCGCGCGCGTGAGGGAATAAGGAATGTGCCATGCACTCACCTGGGAAAAGCAAGTCTGCGTATACGGCAACTCTCCACTAACATATTCAGGTATCCTTGAGAGAGAAGCATTTCCAAAAGTGGGTGTGGAAGCATCATGAATGTGCCGTAAGCTTTACTACCGTTCAACACCCAAACTCAACACCCAAAAAACAAATAAGCGAGTCAAGAAATGGGCAGAAGATATGAACAGATATTTCTCCAAAGAAGACACACAAATGGCCAACAGACATATGACAAACTGCTCAACATCACTTGGCATGGGGATAAAGAAATACAAATGACAGTGAGATACCACTTCACACCAGTCAGAATTGCAAAAATTAACAAGCGGAGAAATAACAAATGTTGGTGAGGAGAAAGGGGAACTCTCTTACACTTCTAAGTGGGAATGAAAACTGGTACAGCCACTTTGGAAAACAATATGGAGGTTCCTCAAGAACTTAAAACAGAGCTCCCTTACAACCCAGCAATTTTATTTACCCCAAAGCTACCAATGTAGTGATCTGAAGGGGCAACTGCACCCCGAATGTTTATAGCAACATTGTCCACAATAGCCAAACCGTGGAAGGAACCAAGACATCCATCGACAGATAAATGGATAAAGAAAACATGGTATATACATATACAATGGAATATGACTCAGCCATCAGAAAGGATCAATATTGAGCATATCGATGTGGATGGCACTGGAGGGTATTATGCTGAGCAAAATAAGTCAGTCAGAGAAAAACAATTATTATATGGTTTTACTCATATGTGGAATAGAAGGAACAGCACAGAGGATCATAGGGGAAGGGAGGGAAAATGAATGCGAAGAAACCAGAGAGGAAGAAAATCCATGACAGGTTCCTAACTATTGGAAACCAACTGAGGGTTGCTGGAGGAAAGGTGGCTGGGGAGATGGGGTAACTGTGTGATGGGCATTAAGGAATGCCTGTGATGTGATGAACACTGGGTGTTATACACAACTGATGAATTGTGGAACGCTACATTTGAAACTACTGGTGTACTCTATGTTGGCTAATTCAATTTCAATTTTAAAAAACTCTATTTGGTCTGATATAAGGATTGCTACTCTGACTTCTTTTGACATCCACTTGCATGATTAATGTTTCTCCATCTCTTAATTTCCATCTGCAGGTGTCTTTAGGTGTGAAATCTTTTATATATATAGACAAACTCTGTCATGCTCTTTTGCTTGGAGCATTTAGTCCATTTACATTCAAACTGATTATCATTAGACATGTATTTATTGATGTTTTGTTACTTGTTTCATAGTTTTTTGTGTAGTTTTTCTCTGATCCTTTCTTCTCTTGCTCTCTCTCTCATGGTTTGCTCGTTTTCTTTAATGATATTCTTGGATTTCTTTCCCTTTATCTTTTGCATGTGTATTAGTGCTTTGGGTTTGTGGTGACCCCCTGGATTATATATAGCCTTTTCGGTCTATATTAAGTTGAATGCTGTTTAAGTTCAAACCCACTGTTGACTCCTCCTCATGTGTTAGGGTATATGTTTTCATATTTTACATACTTTTATTTTGTGAATCCCTTAACTGATTTTTACAGAAATACTTATTTTTACTGCTTCCTTGATTCATTATTGTCATACTCTCACTTACGCTTTTTTTCCACTCATAGTGTCCCCTTCAATATTTTTTGTAGTTAATTTAGTGGTCATGAACTCTTTTAGTTTGTGTGGCTAAGAAACTCTTTTTCTCCCCTTCTTTTCTGAAGGATAGGCTTGCTGGATAAATTATTCCTTGCTGCAGATTTTTCTCATTCAGCACTTTGAATATTTAACGCCACTTTCTTCTGTCCTGCATAGTTTCTGCTGAAAACTCAGCTGATAGCTTTATGGGCTTTCCCTTGCATGTTACCTGTCTTCTTTTATCTTGCTGCTTTAAATGTTTTTTCTTTATCACTACCTTTTCCCATTTGGATTACTATGTGTCTTGATGTGGACCTCCTTCGGTTGACTTTGTGGGAGGGGATCTCTATGCCTTATGGATTTGTATAGGTTTCCTTCACCAGATTAGGTTAAGTTTTCAGCTCTTCTTTGCTCAAATAGATTTTCTGCCCCCTTTTCCCCCTTTTCACCTTCTGGGATCCCTCTAATGTGGGTGTTGTTACACTGGATGGAGTCACTGAATTCCCTAAGTCTCTTCTCATTTTTGCATACTTCTTTTTCCTCTCATTTGTTCCGCTTGATTACTTTCCATTACTGTCTTCTAGTTCATTAATTTGTTCCTCTGCTTCGTCCATCCTGCTAATTATTCTATCTAGTATATTCTTAATTTCATTTCTTGTGTTCCACATCTCTGATTATTTCTTTCATATCTCTTTGTTAAGAGTCTCAATGATGTTCCCCCTTCTGATGTCCTCCCTCTTTTCATTTCCCCAGTGAGTATCTTTATAATTGTTATCTTAAATTTTCTGTCAGGCATGTTCCTTATATCCATTTTGTTTAGGTCTCTTGCTGTGGCTTTGTCCTCTTCTTTCATTTAGGACATAGTCCTCTGTCTGCTCATTTGGCCTACTTCTCAGAGAATATCTCTCGGTTAGGAAGGTCAGATATATTGCTTGTTCTTGAAAATACGGGGCAGAACATACATTTTTAACTTGGTGATGCTGGTTCTCCTCTGAAGGTAATGCATAGCAACAACAGAGACTGGATCTGGACTGTGTCATTGTGCACAACACATGGGGTGTGCTGTTTTAACAAGATGCATGCGTGTTCTGTGGGTGATGGGGAGACATATTGTTGTCAAGGATTGTGTGGGTCTTATCAGGGAGGGTATCCACAGCACTGGGACTGAAGCAGGTGTGGTAGGTGTGGGGATGGGCCATGGTTTATGCAAGTTAGTGATTGCTAGATTGTGCTTGATCTTGCAGGTAGGTGTGTGTTTATAATGAGGGGCCGTAGAGGGAAATGGCACCTGCCAGCTCCTTTGTTCCTGGACAAGTCCCTTAGCAAACTCTGAGTTCAGGAACTATGTCTCCCTTGTTTAATCCTCAAGCACGTTTCAACCTGCTTCACCCAAGCTTCTCCAGACTGTTTGCTGTGCTTTCTCTTTAAGGACAGATCTCAGCTTCCGATCACCTTCTGTGCTCTCTCAGAGCTGAGACAGCTGATTTTTAAAAGTTCCAAGCTTTAAGTCTGCTGGTTGTATACGCTCACAAATGTCATCCCTTCTGATTTTCAAAGCCACAAGCTATGAGGATGTCTCTACGCTTTAGAGGCTCCCCGGTGTAGTAGTTTGTTTCTAGCCCCTCTGTGACTGTGGTTCCCTCCCTCTGCTGGTCAGAAATACGGGGTTTAGATTCCTACAGAGTCCTTGTCCTTCCTACCATCTTTGATGTGATTTCCTCTCTCCATTTAGTTGTAGAGTTTTGTTGGGAAATCTGAAGGTCCATTTCTGGGTGACTCTGGTGTGAGTGTGATCTAGTTGTATCTGTGGGATGAGGTGAGTTTAGGGTCCTTCTACTCTGCCATCTTCCCCACAATTCAGTTTATTTTGTCTCATAAAAATATTACGACTCCAACTTTCTTTTCACTTCCATTTGCATCATAAATCGTTTTGTTTCCCATTACTTCGAATCTGCTTTTATTTTTAGGTCTGAAGTGATTCTCTGGTAGGCAGCATAGAGATGGGTCTTGCTTCCTCTTTACAGTCTATGTTTTCTGATTGGGATATTTAGTCCTTTTTTGTTAAAGCAATCATTGATAAAGTATTTGTATCTCTCTAGTTTACTTCACAAGGAAAAGTGTGAAAGGCTTCGCTCTGAGAAGGAGGTCTGCGTGGACGCCTCTTTCAACTCACGGCTTGTTTCTGGCTGACGGAAGGCTTCTCAAGGGTGTGTACGCAAGCCTACGGAAAAAGCGCCTACACTTCACTCTCCGGGGGGAATAAAAGCAAGAACCCAAAAGCATCAGTGAGAAACCGTCACTCAACGAACACCTTCTTTCCTGACGAGACAGAAACATGTTCAACTCTGTGTGTGTGTGTGTGTGTGTGTGTGTGTGTGTGTGTGTGTGTGTGCGCGCGCGCGCGTGAGGGAATAAGGAATGTGCCATGCACTCACCTGGGAAAAGCAAGTCTGCGTATACGGCAACTCTCCACTAACATATTCAGGTATCCTTGAGAGAGAAGCATTTCCAAAAGTGGGTGTGGAAGCATCATGAATGTGCCGTAAGCTTTACTACCGTTCAACACCCAAACTCAACACCCAAAAAACAAATAAGCGAGTCAAGAAATGGGCAGAAGATATGAACAGATATTTCTCCAAAGAAGACACACAAATGGCCAACAGACATATGACAAACTGCTCAACATCACTTGGCATGGGGATAAAGAAATACAAATGACAGTGAGATACCACTTCACACCAGTCAGAATTGCAAAAATTAACAAGCGGAGAAATAACAAATGTTGGTGAGGAGAAAGGGGAACTCTCTTACACTTCTAAGTGGGAATGAAAACTGGTACAGCCACTTTGGAAAACAATATGGAGGTTCCTCAAGAACTTAAAACAGAGCTCCCTTACAACCCAGCAATTTTATTTACCCCAAAGCTACCAATGTAGTGATCTGAAGGGGCAACTGCACCCCGAATGTTTATAGCAACATTGTCCACAATAGCCAAACCGTGGAAGGAACCAAGACATCCATCGACAGATAAATGGATAAAGAAAACATGGTATATACATATACAATGGAATATGACTCAGCCATCAGAAAGGATCAATATTGAGCATATCGATGTGGATGGCACTGGAGGGTATTATGCTGAGCAAAATAAGTCAGTCAGAGAAAAACAATTATTATATGGTTTTACTCATATGTGGAATAGAAGGAACAGCACAGAGGATCATAGGGGAAGGGAGGGAAAATGAATGCGAAGAAACCAGAGAGGAAGAAAATCCATGACAGGTTCCTAACTATTGGAAACCAACTGAGGGTTGCTGGAGGAAAGGTGGCTGGGGAGATGGGGTAACTGTGTGATGGGCATTAAGGAATGCCTGTGATGTGATGAACACTGGGTGTTATACACAACTGATGAATTGTGGAACGCTACATTTGAAACTACTGGTGTACTCTATGTTGGCTAATTCAATTTCAATTTTAAAAAACTCTATTTGGTCTGATATAAGGATTGCTACTCTGACTTCTTTTGACATCCACTTGCATGATTAATGTTTCTCCATCTCTTAATTTCCATCTGCAGGTGTCTTTAGGTGTGAAATCTTTTATATATATAGACAAACTCTGTCATGCTCTTTTGCTTGGAGCATTTAGTCCATTTACATTCAAACTGATTATCATTAGACATGTATTTATTGATGTTTTGTTACTTGTTTCATAGTTTTTTGTGTAGTTTTTCTCTGATCCTTTCTTCTCTTGCTCTCTCTCTCATGGTTTGCTCGTTTTCTTTAATGATATTCTTGGATTTCTTTCCCTTTATCTTTTGCATGTGTATTAGTGCTTTGGGTTTGTGGTGACCCCCTGGATTATATATAGCCTTTTCGGTCTATATTAAGTTGAATGCTGTTTAAGTTCAAACCCACTGTTGACTCCTCCTCATGTGTTAGGGTATATGTTTTCATATTTTACATACTTTTATTTTGTGAATCCCTTAACTGATTTTTACAGAAATACTTATTTTTACTGCTTCCTTGATTCATTATTGTCATACTCTCACTTACGATTTTTTTCCACTCATAGTGTCCCCTTCAATATTTTTTGTAGTTAATTTAGTGGTCATGAACTCTTTTAGTTTGTGTGGCTAAGAAACTCTTTTTCTCCCCTTCTTTTCTGAAGGATAGGCTTGCTGGATAAATTATTCCTTGCTGCAGATTTTTCTCATTCAGCACTTTGAATATTTAACGCCACTTTCTTCTGTCCTGCATAGTTTCTGCTGAAAACTCAGCTGATAGCTTTATGGGCTTTCCCTTGCATGTTACCTGTCTTCTTTTATCTTGCTGCTTTAAATGTTTTTTCTTTATCACTACCTTTTCCCATTTGGATTACTATGTGTCTTGATGTGGACCTCCTTCGGTTGACTTTGTGGGAGGGGATCTCTATGCCTTATGGATTTGTATAGGTTTCCTTCACCAGATTAGGTTAAGTTTTCAGCTCTTCTTTGCTCAAATAGATTTTCTGCCCCCTTTTCCCCCTTTTCACCTTCTGGGATCCCTCTAATGTGGGTGTTGTTACACTGGATGGAGTCACTGAATTCCCTAAGTCTCTTCTCATTTTTGCATACTTCTTTTTCCTCTCATTTGTTCCGCTTGATTACTTTCCATTACTGTCTTCTAGTTCATTAATTTGTTCCTCTGCTTCGTCCATCCTGCTAATTATTCTATCTAGTATATTCTTAATTTCATTTCTTGTGTTCCACATCTCTGATTATTTCTTTCATATCTCTTTGTTAAGAGTCTCAATGATGTTCCCCCTTCTGATGTCCTCCCTCTTTTCATTTCCCCAGTGAGTATCTTTATAATTGTTATCTTAAATTTTCTGTCAGGCATGTTCCTTATATCCATTTTGTTTAGGTCTCTTGCTGTGGCTTTGTCCTCTTCTTTCATTTAGGACATAGTCCTCTGTCTGCTCATTTGGCCTACTTCTCAGAGAATATCTCTCGGTTAGGAAGGTCAGATATATTGCTTGTTCTTGAAAATACGGGGCAGAACATACATTTTTAACTTGGTGATGCTGGTTCTCCTCTGAAGGTAATGCATAGCAACAACAGAGACTGGATCTGGACTGTGTCATTGTGCACAACACATGGGGTGTGCTGTTTTAACAAGATGCATGCGTGTTCTGTGGGTGATGGGGAGACATATTGTTGTCAAGGATTGTGTGGGTCTTATCAGGGAGGGTATCCACAGCACTGGGACTGAAGCAGGTGTGGTAGGTGTGGGGATGGGCCATGGTTTATGCAAGTTAGTGATTGCTAGATTGTGCTTGATCTTGCAGGTAGGTGTGTGTTTATAATGAGGGGCCGTAGAGGGAAATGGCACCTGCCAGCTCCTTTGTTCCTGGACAAGTCCCTTAGCAAACTCTGAGTTCAGGAACTATGTCTCCCTTGTTTAATCCTCAAGCACGTTTCAACCTGCTTCACCCAAGCTTCTCCAGACTGTTTGCTGTGCTTTCTCTTTAAGGACAGATCTCAGCTTCCGATCACCTTCTGTGCTCTCTCAGAGCTGAGACAGCTGATTTTTAAAAGTTCCAAGCTTTAAGTCTGCTGGTTGTATACGCTCACAAATGTCATCCCTTCTGATTTTCAAAGCCACAAGCTATGAGGATGTCTCTACGCTTTAGAGGCTCCCCGGTGTAGTAGTTTGTTTCTAGCCCCTCTGTGACTGTGGTTCCCTCCCTCTGGTGGTCAGAAATACGGGGTTTAGATTCCTACAGAGTCCTTGTCCTTCCTACCATCTTTGATGTGATTTCCTCTCTCCATTTAGTTGTAGAGTTTTGTTGGGAAATCTGAAGGTCCATTTCTGGGTGACTCTGGTGTGAGTGTGATCTAGTTGTATCTGTGGGATGAGGTGAGTTTAGGGTCCTTCTACTCTGCCATCTTCCCCACAATTCAGTTTATTTTGTCTCATAAAAATATTACGACTCCAACTTTCTTTTCACTTCCATTTGCATCATAAATCGTTTTGTTTCCCATTACTTCGAATCTGCTTTTATTTTTAGGTCTGAAGTGATTCTCTGGTAGGCAGCATAGAGATGGGTCTTGCTTCCTCTTTACAGTCTATGTTTTCTGATTGGGATATTTAGTCCTTTTTTGTTAAAGCAATCATTGATAAAGTATTTGTATCTCTCTAGTTTACTTCACAAGGAAAAGTGTGAAAGGCTTCACTCTGAGAAGGAGGTCTGCGTGGACGCCTCTTTCAACTCACGGCTTGTTTCTGGCTGACGGAAGGCTTCTCAAGGGTGTGTACGGAAGCCTACGGAAAAAGCGCCTACACTACACTCTCCGGGGGGAATAAAAGCAAGAACCCAAAAGCATCAGTGAGAAACCGTCACTCAACGAACACCTTCTTTCCTGACGAGACAGAAACATGTTCAACTCTGTGTGTGTGTGTGTGTGTGTGTGTGTGTGTGTGTGTGTGCGCGCGCGCGCGTGAGGGAATAAGGAATGTGCCATGCACTCACCTGGGAAAAGCAAGTCTGCGTATACGGCAACTCTCCACTAACATATTCAGGTATCCTTGAGAGAGAAGCATTTCCAAAAGTGGGTGTGGAAGCATCATGAATGTGCCGTAAGCTTTACTACCGTTCAACACCCAAACTCAACACCCAAAAAACAAATAAGCGAGTCAAGAAATGGGCAGAAGATATGAACAGATATTTCTCCAAAGAAGACACACAAATGGCCAACAGACATATGACAAACTGCTCAACATCACTTGGCATGGGGAAAAAGAAATCCAAATGACAATGAGATACCACTTCACACCAGTCAGAATTGCAAAAATTAACAAGCGGAGAAATAACAAATGTTGGTGAGGAGAAAGGGGAACTCTCTTACACTTCTAAGTGGGAATGAAAACTGGTACAGCCACTTTGGAAAACAATATGGAGGTTCCTCAAGAACTTAAAACAGAGCTCCCTTACAACCCAGCAATTTTATTTACCCCAAAGCTACCAATGTAGTGATCTGAAGGGGCAACTGCACCCCGAATGTTTATAGCAACATTGTCCACAATAGCCAAACCGTGGAAGGAACCAAGACATCCATCGACAGATAAATGGATAAAGAAAACATGGTATATACATATACAATGGAATATGACTCAGCCATCAGAAAGGATCAATATTGAGCATATCGATGTGGATGGCACTGGAGGGTATTATGCTGAGCAAAATAAGTCAGTCAGAGAAAAACAATTATTATATGGTTTTACTCATATGTGGAATAGAAGGAACAGCACAGAGGATCATAGGGGAAGGGAGGGAAAATGAATGCGAAGAAACCAGAGAGGAAGAAAATCCATGACAGGTTCCTAACTATTGGAAACCAACTGAGGGTTGCTGGAGGAAAGGTGGCTGGGGAGATGGGGTAACTGTGTGATGGGCATTAAGGAATGCCTGTGATGTGATGAACACTGGGTGTTATACACAACTGATGAATTGTGGAACGCTACATTTGAAACTACTGGTGTACTCTATGTTGGCTAATTCAATTTCAATTTTAAAAAACTCTATTTGGTCTGATATAAGGATTGCTACTCTGACTTCTTTTGACATCCACTTGCATGATTAATGTTTCTCCATCTCTTAATTTCCATCTGCAGGTGTCTTTAGGTGTGAAATCTTTTATATATATAGACAAACTCTGTCATGCTCTTTTGCTTGGAGCATTTAGTCCATTTACATTCAAACTGATTATCATTAGACATGTATTTATTGATGTTTTGTTACTTGTTTCATAGTTTTTTGTGTAGTTTTTCTCTGATCCTTTCTTCTCTTGCTCTCTCTCTCATGGTTTGCTCGTTTTCTTTAATGATATTCTTGGATTTCTTTCCCTTTATCTTTTGCATGTGTATTAGTGCTTTGGGTTTGTGGTGACCCCCTGGATTATATATAGCCTTTTCGGTCTATATTAAGTTGAATGCTGTTTAAGTTCAAACCCACTGTTGACTCCTCCTCATGTGTTAGGGTATATGTTTTCATATTTTACATACTTTTATTTTGTGAATCCCTTAACTGATTTTTACAGAAATACTTATTTTTACTGCTTCCTTGATTCATTATTGTCATACTCTCACTTACGGTTCTTTTCCACTCATAGTGTCCCCTTCAATATTTTTTGTAGTTAATTTAGTGGTCATGAACTCTTTTAGTTTGTGTGGCTAAGAAACTCTTTTTCTCCCCTTCTTTTCTGAAGGATAGGCTTGCTGGATAAATTATTCCTTGCTGCAGATTTTTCTCATTCAGCACTTTGAATATTTAACGCCACTTTCCTCTGTCCTGCATAGTTTCTGCTGAAAACTCAGCTGATAGCTTTATGGGCTTTCCCTTGCATGTTACCTGTCTTCTTTTATCTTGCTGCTTTAAATGTTTTTTCTTTATCACTACCTTTTCCCATTTGGATTACTATGTGTCTTGATGTGGACCTCCTTCGGTTGACTTTGTGGGAGGGGATCTCTATGCCTTATGGATTTGTATAGGTTTCCTTCACCAGATTAGGTTAAGTTTTCAGCTCTTCTTTGCTCAAATAGATTTTCTGCCCCCTTTTCCCCCTTTTCACCTTCTGGGATCCCTCTAATGTGGGTGTTGTTACACTGGATGGAGTCACTGAATTCCCTAAGTCTCTTCTCATTTTTGCATACTTCTTTTTCCTCTCATTTGTTCCGCTTGATTACTTTCCATTACTGTCTTCTAGTTCATTAATTTGTTCCTCTGCTTCGTCCATCCTGCTAATTATTCTATCTAGTATATTCTTAATTTCATTTCTTGTGTTCCACATCTCTGATTATTTCTTTCATATCTCTTTGTTAAGAGTCTCAGTGATGTTCCCCCTTCTGATGTCCTCCCTCTTTTCATTTCCCCAGTGAGTATCTTTATAATTGTTATCTTAAATTTTCTGTCAGGCATGTTCCTTATATCCATTTTGTTTAGGTCTCTTGCTGTGGCTTTGTCCTCTTCTTTCGTTTAGGACATAGTCCTCTGTCTGCTCATTTGGCCTACTTCTCAGAGAATATCTCTCGGTGAGGAAGGTCAGATATATTGCTTGTTCTTGAAAATACGGGGCAGAACATACATTTTTAACTTGGTGATGCTGGTTCTCCGCTGAAGGTAATGCATAGCAACAACAGAGACTGGATCTGGACTGTGTCATTGTGCACAACACATGGGGTGTGCTGTTTTAACAAGATGCATGCGTGTTCTGTGGGTGATGGGGAGACATATTGTTGTCAAGGATTGTGTGGGTCTTATCAGGGAGGGTATCCACAGCACTGGGACTGAAGCAGGTGTGGTAGGTGTGGGGATGGGCCATGGTTTATGCAAGTTAGTGATTGCTAGATTGTGCTTGATCTTGCAGGTAGGTGTGTGTTTATAATGAGGGGCCGTAGAGGGAAATGGAACCTGCCAGCTCCTTTGTTCCTGGACAAGTCCCTTAGCAAACTCTGAGTTCAGGAACTATGTCTCCCTTGTTTAATCCTCAAGCACGTTTCAACCTGCTTCACCCAAGCTTCTCCAGACTGTTTGCTGTGCTTTCTCTTTAAGGACAGATCTCAGCTTCCGATCACCTTCTGTGCTCTCTCAGAGCTGAGACAGCTGATTTTTAAAAGTTCCAAGCTTTAAGTCTGCTGGTTGTATACGCTCACAAATGTCATCCCTTCTGATTTTCAAAGCCACAAGCTATGAGGATGTCTCTACGCTTTAGAGGCTCCCCGGTGTAGTAGTTTGTTTCTGGCCCCTCTGTGACTGTGGTTCCCTCCCTCTGCTGGTCAGAAATACGGGGTTTAGATTCCTACAGAGTCCTTGTCCTTCCTACCATCTTTGATGTGATTTCCTCTCTCCATTTAGTTGTAGAGTTTTGTTGGGAAATCTGAAGGTCCATTTCTGGGTGACTCTGGTGTGAGTGTGATCTAGTTGTATCTGTGGGATGAGGTGAGTTTAGGGTCCTTCTACTCTGCCATCTTCCCCACAATTCAGTTTATTTTGTCTCATAAAAATATTACGACTCCAACTTTCTTTTCACTTCCATTTGCATCATAAATGGTTTTGTTTCCCATTACTTCGAATCTGCTTTTATTTTTAGGTCTGAAGTGATTCTCTGGTAGGCAGCATAGAGATGGGTCTTGCTT